>NC_084608.1:1732449-1844949 GCF_033807715.1 Cololabis saira | reverse complement strand
GTCAAATCTGGAAATGAACATAAACACAACTAGATCAAATGAATATTCCAGGAAACACCATAAAGCTGCTGTAAACCTGGCCAGAGTGGGCCGGGGCTGTCCCGGTCTGAACCTGTCACATGTGGTCTCCCATCACCCCTCAGGGGGCACTAGCACGTACAGTCCACTACAGGTCAATAACCAGACGCCAGAGACCCTAAGAGCAGGACTGGCCTAACTCAGGACTGGCCTAACTCTCTGTTAGGCCTAACAGAGAGTTAGGTTAGTTTTTTTTTTTTTTTTTTTTTTTTTTTAAGATTCTTTTGGGCTCTAGTGGCCCTTTATTGAGATGCAGACTGGAAAGGGGTAGAGAGAGAACGGGGAAGACACGCAGCAAAGGTGCGCGGGCTGGATTCGAACCCGCGACCGCTGCAGGAGGAGGACTGTAGCCTCAGTATATGAGCCACCGCTTAACTGCGCCACCGAGCGGCCCGAGATCATGCATTTTAGACAAGAAATAGAACAGTTCCTGCAGGGACACCAAACGCTGGTCTCAGCTCGAACCTTTGTACTAGCATAAACTGATGCACCAGGAGGCTAAAAAGTTTAAGCTGTTGTCTCTTCTAGAGAACAAAATGATCTGCCTGCAGTTTCCAGCTTGTGTTGATAAGGAACTACTCTTGTTAGCAGTAAGACCAGGCATCTTGTTTTAGTTTATTAAAAGAATTTTAGTGACCACATCGTCTGACACCACAACTTCAGATCTCTCTGCCGCTAAAAACAGATAGTCGTGTCAACATCCAGGCCCTGCTAAACTGTCTTAGTGATGTGCAGTCATGGATGGAGTCAAATCCCTTAACTCTCATGAAAATTAAGACAGATGTCCTTCTATGTGGAAAACTGAACCATCTAGAGTAAGACAAAGAAACCCTGGAGAGAGGAGGGGTGGGGCAGGGACTAATCAGATCATCAGAAACATGTTCATCTCCAGTTCGTTTCATTATCAGCATCAGCGTGCCTTTAATGTGGCTACTTCGGCGAGTGTTAACTATTATTTTCTGGACATTTTTACTCTTATTGTAGTCATCCATCCATCTTCTTCCGCTTATCCGTTCCCGGGTTGCGGGGGCAGCAGCCTCAACAGAGATGCCCAGACTTCCTTCACCCCAGACACTTCCTCCAGCTCTTCCTCCAGCTCTTCCAGGGGAGTCCGAGACGTTCCCAGGCCAGCCGAGAGACATAGTCTCTCCAGCGTGTCCTGGGTCTTCCCCGGGGTCTCCTCCCGGATGGACATGCCTGGAACATCTCCCTAGGGAGGAGGGACATGCCTGGAACACCTCCCTGGGGAGGCGTCCAGGAGGATCCAATACAGATGCCCAAGCCACCTCAGCTGACTCCTCTCAATGTGAATGAGCTCCTCCCGGGTGACCGAACTCCTCACCCTATCTCTAAGGGAGCGTCCAGCCACCCTGCGGAGGAAACTCATCTCAGTTTAGGAGGGAACTCATCTCAGTTTATGACCATAGGTGAGGGTAGGTGCGTGGATTGACCGGTGAATCGAGAGCTTCGCCTTCGGACTCAGCTCTTTCTTCACCACGACGGTCCGGTACACCGACTGCATAACTGCGGACGCTGCGCCGAGGTGTTCCAGGCATGTCCCTCCTCCCTAGGGAGGAGACCCTGGGGAAGACCCAGGACACGCTGGAGAGACTATGTCTCTCGGCTGGCCTGGGAACGTCTCGGACTCCCCTCAGAAGAGCTGGAGGAAGTGTCTGGGGTAAGGAAGTCTGGGCATCTCTGTTGAGACTGCTGCTCCCGCGACCCGGTTCTGGATAAGCAGAAGAAAATGGATGGATGGATGGAGGTTTTGCTCTCCCTTTACGGATTTCCTGCATTTGCATTGGTGACGTAACAAACAACGTATGGTCCTGACTCTCCGGTGCTCAGCAGCCGGTGGACAAGACAACCAATTCTTTGTATAACGTGTTTGGGACCAGCTGGCACCAATCTGACACTGGTCTTGCACCAGCACACACCCAACACCCACATCTCACCAGGTTTTCAGGTGTAGAGAATGACGACACCAAAACAATTGTGAATTCATTCTGAAACTAACTTTTAAAAGAGCAAATGTGGAAATATCTATTACAGTA
This sequence comes from Cololabis saira, assembly GCF_033807715.1. Lineage (NCBI taxonomy): Eukaryota > Metazoa > Chordata > Actinopteri > Beloniformes > Belonidae > Cololabis > Cololabis saira. The sequence goes on along the minus strand of NC_084608.1, from coordinate 1,842,817 downwards.
TAAACATGTACCATTTGAAAGATGGAACCAGCTCATGCTGAGGTACAATGATGATGTCGCAGAACTGCCTTGGACCTGACTGGACTTGTGTTTCTCTGTGGGTTTTTTTCTTCAGGACCAGCTGTTCGTTTCAGCAGCTTCTCTCCATCTGGACCGATACCTCCTCCACTGATTGGACAACATACAGTGCAAGTGCTGCGAGACACCTTGTCCTATAGTGATGACCTCATCAACACCCTGCTGGAGTCGGGGGCAGTGGCTCAGAGCGAGTTGTCCTGACTGACCGGAAAATCAAGTATTGATCAAGAAGCACAGAGAGGTCACCATGAAGCTTGAATTATTAATGCACTCCATGTTTAAGCTAAAACAAACCACAAAAGCTCTTCTTAAGAACGATTACACACAGGATGATGATACTGACCACAGTTCATCAGAAACAGCTCCACAGTTGATTGGTGATGAGTCCAGTCTTTGAAAATATGACAACAAACATCCTCTCTTAGGAGATGATGGTAGAAAAACAACAATGAGCAAATAAGAAACTCACCAGACTAAAGGAGCATTGATTCCTGACTCCCAACATCTGACTTGGATTATTTCTAAACACTCCCTCTTGAATAAAACTTGAAAAATGTCTTTTGCAGTAGATTTTCACTGTTCTACTCAGCTGTTGAATAAATTACTTATTTCCTGCATCACTGTTTGATTATTAGGGCCCGAGCACTGACAGTGCGAAGGCCCTATTGTATCTGTAAGAACTTTTTTTTTTTTCTAGTTTTTATTTTTCGGACGAAATGAGGGCCGTTTTGCCCCCCTAAACATGCCCCAACATGCACAGGCCTGGCGAAAAAAGTTGATATTTAATGGTTTGCATTAATGGGCGTGGCCTAATGGCTCAACAGCGCCCATTAGAAAACTTTGTGCCTCAAGTCCCACAATACGGTTTGACATACATGCACAAAAATCGGTACACACCTGTATCATGTCGCAACCTAAAGTAAAGTCTCTTGGCGCCATGGCCGAAACCGAACAGGAAGTCGGCCATTTTGAATTAATTTTGTAATTTTGGCGCAATTCATGCCATTTCTTCGGCCGTTTCTTCGCCCGAACCGTAACGTGCACCCAGGTGTGTTATACATCAAAATGTGCGTCTCGATCCTGCGACGATGCGCATTACTTTTCTCAGTCAAAAGCATTACTGTGGTGACGATAGACGCCAAAAAGCGCGCCCCCCCTTCATCTGATTGGTCCATGTTTGATAGTTCCTACTTTCTGCAATAACTTTTGAATGGTTTGACATAAAGACTCGTGGGTGGTGTCATCGGACATGGTTTTGAGTCCTTGAACATAATTGCTGCAAATTAGCGACACCCCTTCATCTGATTGGTCGATATCTGATAGTTCCTACTTTCTGCCATAACTTTTGAATGGTTTGATATAGGGTGCTTTCACACCTGTGGCCCATTTGTTTTGATCCGATTAAGGGGCTGAATCGATACAGTTGTTCCGTTTCTCGTTTGTGGAGTTTGTGTTCACAAGGCTGTATCGTTTGTACCGTTTCAAAGCTGTTAACAAATGCCATGCGCGAACCAGCAGCTCTCTGATTGGTCAAATGAACGCGGAAGGAGTTTCCTCTTCCGCACCCCAGGATAAACAACACCCCCCTTTCAGCGCAGTGCAGACTGCAGCCGCCGGCTTTAGGCTGATTTATGGTTCCGCGTTACACCGACAGTCGATTTAACGCGGAACCATAATTCAGACTTTACCCATTCATTTATGTGCGCTCGACTCAGAGTAGAGCTCAGCGGCGGGCTAGAGGCCGCCTGCCGCAGGGTTTTCACTGCACAAACCCTGCCCGAATTGAACATTGTTTAATTTCACCGTGGGGGACGTTGTTGGGATGACATCTCGGCACGTCCAATAGCAGGAAGCTGGTGGAGGCTGTACCAACTCCTCTCCTTGTGCCGCGGTCACACATACACAATGAATGGAGTTGTATCGGTTGACGTGTCGATTATGTTCTCACTACAAATAAAAAAAATGAACCGTTTCAGGTATCGAATGGAAGCGATACCTGCGAGCCGAGACCACCTCTCCGAGGTGATCTCGGCTCGCTTGTTTTGTGCCGTTTCAGAGCGTGATTGCTGTGTTCACATATACCAAACTTTCCGATCTTTAGGGGGAAACGTTCCCTGTTCCGGAACAACTGCTTGAAACGGGACAGGTGTGAAAGCACCGATAGAGAGTCGTGGGTGTTGTCATCCGCTAAATGTCCAGGCCTGAAGAATCTACATGCAAGTCAGTGGCAGGGTGGAGGTGCAGCCACTCAGGTGATTGGGCACAGGTGGGCCCCATCAACCTCTCCACCCTGCCTGCCTTCATAAGGCGTGGCTGCACAGCGAGAGGTCTCTGCTGAAGGTGCTGGTGTATGTGTGTCTGCAGTGAACAAGTGAATAAACCGGTTCCTGCACAAAACCCTGTGTCCTCTGTCCTGTCGGTCGGCCCCAGTGGCAACGAGCTTGCTACAAAGTCATACAAGCGGTTCCACTGCAGCACGCCTGAACGTACACAAGGGTGCGAGGGCCCGTTCATCGCTGCTTGCAGCTTTAATTTTCTTTAATTATCTTTTGTCCTTAGGGTTTGCTGTTCAGACAAGATAACTCGATCAGCCGTTTGACAGTTTTATCATAGTCCTAGGACACTTCCTGAGGAACATCCACAGACCAGGTTCTACTCAGTCAGTGCAGCAGTTTAGAGCACTGAAACACCTGAAGTTTAGCAAGTCAGCTAACGATGTACTCATAATGATGGAGTATGGAAGGAAATACATGCAATATTTAGAAGTAAACACAAATGAACAAAGGGACAACAATCTTAAGCCCACCCTGATGAATCTATCACATTTGATACAATCATTTCTGAGACCAGACAGACAGACAGACAGACAGACAGTCCCTCTCGAAACATGAATATATTGGAAGAAAGTATCCACTGAACCTTATAATAAACTTAGAATCAAGTAAAATAATTGAGTTTTAAGACAGTTGGAGGGGTTTTTACATTAGTCTACAGGCGTCATGTGTGAGCCGAGAACTCCTGGATAAAGTTAAAAAAAAGTTAAAAAAGATAAAATGTTAGAAAACCAAGTGTGTCTGAACAATCTGTGTTTTATTACACGGTGTTAGAAAGTGGTCCTTGTTTTGCAAAGAGTGTAAATCATGGCAAATTACCAGGAGTTTAAACTTTGATTAACCGATGGAATGGACAGACTGGAAAATGCGGTTTTGAGAGCTATGCACGGCTACGGAGCTCTACAAGAAGTCTGGTGAAGTGTATGCCCTGGTTTATGCGAAATGAAGTGAAGCAGAAAATATTTATTATATTTCAGTCCTTCAGTCCCCCATTTTTATTGATCCCGCACAGAAGAACAACTACAAGATTGTGATGAAGACAAATATTTTTTCCCACGGCAGAACCACGGAACCAGGAAACCACAAAACGGACCAGCAGGGTAGAAGATGAACACCAGACGGTACATAAAGATGGGGCTGACAAGACGCAGTTGCAAACAATCAGGGCAGACTGGAAACAGGAGTCATGATATAACCTAAGGGGCCAAAACAACAATGTTTGTGTCCCTGGATATTAATACAGCATAAGTTAGCCACGAAGTAAAAAAAAAAGATATTGGATGAAAAGTTTCTTTTTGGAGCATTTTAGCTCAGTCAAGTCCCGACTTAAGTGATATTTAACTATGCACCCATCATAACATTTGTAAAACATTTATTAGGACTTAAGAACAATAACAACTAGACACAAAATTCCCTGGAAATTTTAGAGTGCCACGGGATGATTGTGATTTTGATGACATTCTTTTTTTTTTTTTTTATCCCCGATTTTTTTACCCATTTCATCACCCAGTGCTCATAAGTAACAGTCCTGGGCATTGCTCTCCTCTGCCAACCCAGGGAGGGCCCTACACTGAGCTAGGGTCTCCTGATTATCACCAGATTCTCTGACCGGACATGCAAACTCCACACAGAAAGATCCTTTCACCAACCCCACCCAGGGTGTGGGCACTGAAGTCATGGGAGAACTAACACGCACTTCAGCGCCCACAGCGTCCCCGGCGGGAATCGAACCCAGGACCTTCTAGCTGTGAGACGGCTGCACTACCTGCTGCGCCACCGTGCCCCCTTGATGACATTCTTGATAGAGGATTGTGTGTGTTTCCTTGAAGAGTTCATGCACACCTATGGGCATACATGTCGTGTGTGTGTGCGAGAGAGAGAAAAAAAAAGTGAGTGAGTGTGTGTCTGTGTTTGAGTGACTGAATGAGTGAGTCTATGCATGTCCTCTGCATGTAGAGTAAAAACTGTGGGAGTATGATGATAATGTATGGAAGAAAGTGGAAAAATCTTGAAGGCTTGGAGCTTGAAGTGAGCAATGACATCATTGCACATGTGCGTGTGTCTGTATGTGTCTGTCCATTTGTCCATATGATAATCATATGGCCAAACAACAGTTAATTCAATACATTTAGAAATTAAATTATATAATAATCATCAATAACACCTCTATTATACTATTATACGACACGCAAGCGTGTCTGTCTACATAACCGAATACTACACAGTACATTAATATGTCTTCATATATTTTAATTAAGCAGAAGTAATATTTTAGTTAATATAAATTTGTCTTTCTATGTGTCGTGTGTGTGTGTGTGTGTGTGCGTGTGCGTGTGTATCATATTTAGCCAATCACAGACAATTTCTGGCCAGAGAAAAGTGACAGCTCTCCCTGTGGAGGGAAACTTAGAATGGAGCAGGACCTGCGGTTGCCATGGTGATATGAGAACCTGCCTGGTTTTGCTGTCAGAAAAACCCAGATTTTGGCTGCTGACAAGGTCTCAAATCACTCCGATTTGTGAGAAACTCCTAGCCAAAAACCAAAAACATCGTGAGAGACACAGAAGCCGGCAGATTCTGACAATCTTAATTTTATTCAGATATTCCTTTATTCCTTAAAATGAATGAGTAAGCTCAGTGTGAACTCAGAGTGAGATTCTTTTGAAGAAAACGTTTGATTACATTGCAGTCAATGGGGACTGAGACAGATATTGTCGCCGCTCCACCGCTGTTGTGTCTGTCAGCGATATATTTCTTTGCATCTTGAACCAATGAGAGCCAAACCATGTTCCCGCTCTCCGTTGTGATTTTCAGCCTAGCCGGGTATAGTAGAGAGGGCTTGAGTCTGAGATCGTACAGCTGTGCCATCACTTCCCGTTACTTGGAGCAAAGCTCCAACACATCGACAGGGTCGTCCTCGTAAAATGCAATGGGTTTGCCCTCATAGCGAAACTGTCCTCTCCTCCGTCTAGCCCAGCGCATTATCTTTTCCTTGGTCTGGAAACTGTGGAAGCACATGATGACGGTTCTCGGTTTCTCATGTGGCTCAGGCTTGGTGAATGGTATCCTGTGTGCTCGTTCAAATTCTGGCAGTGAAGGGAGAACCTCCTCACCCAACACTTTATGCAGCAAGTTAGAATAAAAGGTGGTAGGACGGGGTCCTTAAATCGACTCCAGCAGCCTGATCAGGCAAACATTTGCAGGTCCGTGGCCTAGAACCTTAGTTTAGCATTTCTATCTGCTAGCTCCAGACAGGTAGCCTTCAATGTGGTTAGGCGTTCCTCGGTCAGGTTGGCGTTTGCCTCCAGGGAGTTAATGACCATGGTCCGCTACTATAGCTTGTATCAAGTTATTTTTGGATTCCAGTGAGGCCATGGAGGCTTTGAATTCCGATGAAAGAGTGGTCTTCTAGCAGGCTAGTTAGCGCTGCCATGCTAACATCCTTTCTTGGTCTCAAAGTTGTCATTGTGCTGAGCAAACCGTAGGTTGTTATATAATAAACCTCCTAAGGTGTCGAAAAGTTATAGTAAAGGTTTTTTTAGGGCATATTAAACTTTGCTGAGGGAGGGAGAGGAAAACACGTCTACTCCTCGCCCATACCGGAAAAGTCTCTTGATTGGTCCAGTTTTTAATGGTTTTCTCTTTCCCTCTCCACCGGGAACTCACTGCAGATGAAATGTAACCTTTTGGGATGTAATTGAATGATTCCCAACATTGTCTGAATATATTGTTCTGGGAGGCAAGTGGGAAAAATACTGGCTGTAGCTCAACTTGTTTATGACGTCAATCATCCCAACATGGACACGTGTCAGGAAAATAAACTCTCAGCGGGTCAATTCATCACGCAGTACGTGACAATGTGTTTCTTTTTTCAGGAAACTGTAGGAAAGGATGAGTGGGCTGCTGATGTCGTGGAGGGAGGAGGTGGGAAAGCGTGAGGCAGGTTGACAGTTTGATTAATGGTGAACGATTCCTTTGGTAAAAAGCAAATAATGAATGAGTATGGTGTTTACTGAATCTGGGGTAACGTGACGCATCTCAACGGAGACACAGTAACCGGGGAGACGCAGGCTGACGTGATTGTTTCAGTTTTGGTGGCAGGAAGCAAGGATGGATGAGCTTCAGGTACGATTAGCTGCCGTCCAGAGAACGGCTGTGGCCTACGAGAGAACATGAAACAAACCAGCGCTGAACCTTTTCCTTGCAGCGTCTCACTCGATAACATAATGACCAACTTTGGGGGAACAGTTCTACATTGGCTTATCAACGTAGATCTCGTTCTGCAGAGGTGCCGGAGAACGTCTCAAAGACAGGGTGCAGATTAGACATGAAAAGACAATGTGAGAAGTCTCTCCTCCAGGACTGCTCCCTCGATGGCTGCGTGTCTCTTGGTGGACGTCTGGTGTCTGCTATCACTTATTTTACATCCATTCTCAGTCGGGGTGTTGTCTTCAGTTCAGATGTTTTCCATGTTTTTGTGGCTGTTTGTGATCATCATATCCCACCCCTTTCTTGTATTATTTTGGGCTGTTTCCCAACAACAACTGTTACGAGTGACTTCAGGCTGAGGCTTATTCAGCGACTTGTTAGGCCTCTGGGCCGGCGGCCGGTACTTCCCCCTCAGTGACCGGTCAGCTCAAACAGTTCCCCAGAGCAACCTTTCAGTTTACTCCTCAAGAACGCCACCAGGGTATACACTTTTAGAACCTGTGGGGGGACAGACAAGGGGGGGGGGTTGAAGAACTTGCTCATGCTGGCTCTTTTATAGGCTAATCTCCTGAGTTTTGGTCAATGTACCTTAGGGTACCATCCTGCGCCAGTCTCCTCAGCACCAAGATCTCAGTAGTAATAGTTATCCGTCTGGGCCGGGATGGTCTCTGTGGAGACTCCCTTTGTAGCTGCGGGCTATGAGACCTCCTGGCGTGGACGGCTCCCTGATACCGTTTCCTCACCTGGATCCTCAGTGCTCAGCAATGTCTACACCGTGTGTCTGCGTATGTGTCTGTGTTTGCAACCTGGGTGTGCTTGTGTCTGTCTGTGTGTGTGCGGGGAGGGGGCAGGGGGCAGGGCATTAATACGTTTTATGTTTGTATTTATTTTATGTAAAGCACTATGTGCTGCATTCTATGCATGAAAGGTGCTTTATAAATAAAGTTTGATTTGATTTGATTTGAGTAGCTTGGAAACAGTGATGTGCTTTGATTGACTATAATCAATAGAAGACTCAGGTCTTATGTTTACAACCAGTCAGGGAATAAAAGTTCCTGCTGGTGATGACGGTCACGCCTCTTGTATTGATCCGGCCAAACTTTAGTGCCTTGGTCACACACTGATAGCTCTGAGTATGGAATGACAGAAGAGGCTGTGATCTTTCACATCTTGCTGAATGTAGCTACATTAGCAGGTGCATGGAGAGGTCCTGAAGCATCTGTTGCACCACGTGTCCCTCCGTCTCCATCAGATAATTGTAAAATCATGTCTTTGGCCCTACTGATGGCAGGGATTACATCTGTAATTCTTGAACATGTAATGATTAGCAAATTAAATCTTGAGGAGAGCCCATAAACATCAGGTTACTCCTGCTGGTATCCACAAACAACCCCTTGAAGGAGGTGAGAGATGCCAGCAGCAACAACCTGTATGTGTTTACAGAGCCACCGCAGCGCTCCTGTGATGCTGTGTGCGTGATGGCAACGGGTTGGTACTTTTCTGCACCAAGGCAGCATGAACCACACTGCGCCTGAAAAGACCAGTCGTCCAGATGTATTGGCCCTTTAAGAATCGCCTCACCATTGATCTGCTTTTACAAGTTAAACTCTGCTTGTACTTCAGGGTGGATAGTGTCGTCACCACCTGTTGTTGGATTTGACATAAAGTTGAAGAAAAATGGGTGGAGTTTAGTGGGGAGACAAACAAAAGCACCTGAAGGATGAAAGGAGGGTCCCCCCATATGATCCAGGTCCTGGTCCAGGTTTCTTCCTCCTAAAGGGGAGTTTTTCTTGCCACTGTTTGGCTTAAGGTTTTTCTCCCACTAGGGGAGTTTTTACCTGCCAGTGTTTATGTAATAATTGCTCGGGGGTTTATGTTCTGGGTCTCCGGAAAGCGTCTGGAGACAACTTTTGTTGTATTAGACGCTATATAAATAAAATTGAATTGAATTGAATTGAAAGCTATCAGATAAAAGGAGAGAGAAGTGTATGTGTAATGTTTCATAAATGAAGACAGGAAGTGCAGGCGTCACCACCGCTGCTGCTGCTGCTTCTGTTACTGTTGTTTAAAAGTGACCTCCAGTCTTTCTTCTGTCTCTCTCTTTCTCTCTGGTCCTGCTCTGCCGCACAGTTGGCTGCCTCTGTGTTGAACTCAGTGTGTGAGAGAGAAATTCGGATGTACGTAACTCACCAGCTCTTTAAACGACTCTTATTCCCCAACATCTGGTGTGTGTGTGTGTTTGTGTGTGTGTATGTGCGTGTGTGCGTGCGTGTGTGTGTGTGTGTGTGTGTGTGTGTGTGTGTGTGTGTGTGTGTGTGTGTGTGTGTGTGTGTGTGTGTGTGTGTGTGCATGCAGGAAACCAAAGGTCTCAGCCTGATGTTGAATACAGACACAGTCATATGAGAGAGGCATACACCAATAAAACATTTGGTAACTGAGTTCACAGTTTGGCCTCACATCGGTGGATAAATGATACTTTTATTTTGTAGGATCATGTTGTACTGAGTGCATCTGCGACCTGTAGAGGAGCGCAACACCAAGAAAATTATAATCATAGGAATTATAATCACTTCAGGAAAATGCTGCGATAGTAGTAGCTTTTAGCTGCTCAATATCTGAGAGTGAGTGAGAGTCTGAGAGTGTTGTGCAAGTTCCTACTTCTCATGAACTAGTTCAAAGTTCAGTTCACATAGTTCACGTTCACGTTCATAGTTCACCATTTTCATTTTGAACTAGTTCAAATTCAGTTCATTTCAATATTTTTAGGTGAGAAGTACGAATGAAACGCCCCCCTATCCTAAAACTATTCACCGTATACCAGTGGTCTCCAACCCTGGTCCTCAGGACCCCTGTCCTGCATGTTCTAGATGTTTCCCTGCTTCAGCTCCCTGATATAAATGACTTTCATTAACAGACTTGTGCAGACCTGGATGACAAGCTGATGACAACCATTAATTAGAATCAGGTGTGATGATGCAGGAAACATGTAAAACATGCAGGACAGGGACCAGGACCAGGGTTGGAGACCCTGCTGTATAAACATGTATTGTCCTAGAGGCTTTTCAACTTTATTCAGAGGCTGTAAATCTCCAACAATGTAGTCCATTATCAATGTGTCTATCTGTTGCAGGTAAATCCTCCCCCTGAAGGAGCAGCAGTGACTGGGGTCGTTTGGGGCTGTTGGGTCTTGGTCTCTGATCACTTTGTTTGATTGTCAAGGACTTGCAGATATTTCCTCACACTGGACGGATGCTTTAACTCCACACGACGTTTCAAATGTGAAGTTGACGAGGCAGATGCTCAGACTTGTTTTCTCAGCGCAGGTGGATATAATTTGCACAGAAAGGTTTTATTTCTACCGTCAGACTCTTTGGGAGACAATGTGTAAAATTCCTGCAGATAATGATAAACGGATCATCATCTGACGTCTCGCTGACGCTGCGTCTGCAACGTCTCTCTCCACTGGTCATGTAAAGATGCACCAGGCTCGGTCCGCCGTTGCAATGGAGCTGGTGCCCGTTGTTATGCTAGTGTGCACTGCATTGTGGGTAATGTAGTGTAGTGTCGTCGTCTTGTGGAGTATTTTAAATGTGCACGCTGCCCGCTGGTGAAATGAGAAGGATTATTCTGTAATAATTGGACCTAAACAGTGAAGCTGAAACTCACATAATCTGAACAGTTAAAATTCCAGTTCTTGATCTGCAGAATGAACAAGTTCACGTTCAAGTTCTTTATTTGCAAATATGTTGTGTTCAGTTCAACGTTCTCACAGAAATGAACGCGTTCAATGAACGCGTTCATGCACAACACTGTCTGCTACGTAGATGTCATCTGCATGGCTCTGTCCTCTGCAGCTCATATTGAGCAATTCTTCATCCTTGCAGTTCTTTTCTCCCATCTTTGCCTTGCAGTAACCTTTAACAGCGGTTTCCTGCATGTTCGGCTGCACTGGCCCAGCAGCAGCCAGTACAGCGGGATCCATGGACCTTCACCCTCGTCCTCACATATTCTGATCGAGATCTAATAAATAATTAATTCCGAATTAAAAAACATCATGTAACCATTGTGGCCATTGTACATGTTATTTCCAGGTTAAAACTAGACCCACTCCAGTGGGTAGTTGAGAACTGAAATAACTTCTTTTCATGTTGCTATGGTTTTTGCATTTACACATTTCCTATGAAACCAGGTGTAAGGAAGGATGCCTCTTCTGATTGGTCCGCTGTAGCACGCTCCGTCAACCGTTCTGGATGACGCCGAAGAGGTTGGAGATAGATGCGAAGTTAGTTTGTACCCTACAAAAAAGAGAGGAATCTGGAACATTCTTTATTGCACACCAGGGACCTTCCAAGCCTCCGAGAGGAATGGGATGGAAGGGACATCTACACAATGACGTGTTTGTCATATGTATGTACTGGAGCTGGAAAACCTGTCTTTTAAGCATTTAGAGAAGTGAGGGAAAGTTGGAGCAGGAGATTGACTTCCTGTTTACCAGGAAGCTTTTGTCATACCTTCACCGATGGTTTTGAGCAACCAAAAGAACATTGTGAATACGGCCGACATGTGTTTTTTTCCATAAGGCTGTTGGATTCTCCCTTGGAGATATGGTGAGATGTTCAGTCATCCTAGACCAGGGGTCGGCAACCCAAAATGTTGAAAGAGCCATGTTGAACCAAAAACACAAAAAACAAATATGTCTGGAGCCGCAAAAAAAGAAAAGTCTTGTATAAGCCTTACAATGAAGGCAACACATGCTGCTGGTATCTATATTAGTTATAACTGGGGGAAGATTTTTTTTTCATTATGCACTTCGAGAAAAAAGTCGAAATTTCGAGAAAAAAGTCGAAATGTCGAGAAAAAAGTCAAAATGTCGAGAAAAAAGTCGAAATGTCGAGATTAATGTTGAAGTACAATCTCGAGAAAAAGTCGAAATACTGAAAAAAAAGTCGAAATGTTGAAAAAAAGTCGAAATGTCGAGAAAAAAGTTGAAATGTCGAGATTAATGTTGAAGTACAATCTCGAGAAAAAGTCGAAATATTGAGAAAAAAGTCGAAATGTTGAGAAACAAAGTCGAAATGATGAGAAAAAAGTAAAAATTTCGAGAAAAATGTCGAAATGTCGAGATTAATGTTGAAGTACAATCTCGAGAAAAAAGTCGAAATGTCGAGAAAAAAGTTGCGGGTTGCCGACCCCTGTCCTAGATGGACTCGGTTATTTGTAGTTTTCTTTTCATCAGACAGTCAAGGTTTTAGAAGAGATGGGCGGCTGTTGTGTCATTTATCAGCTGGCCACACCCCCTGCTACACCCACAGCACAGAGGATGGAATCCCAGGTGTATGAGAGGGTGTACGCCCCCTCGTCCCGGTTGATGCTGCCGCTTGCCTGCTTCCGGATTATGGTGGACTCTGTGATCCATCGTTTGAAGTTACTGCTCTCAGGTTTCCATGACCTGGCGCGGACGACCCAGCCCATGACGTGTTTTTCCTGTTCTGTGTCGTCAGTACTCGAGTTGTAAAAAACATCAGGGGGGATAGTGGATTTTATCATATGGGGACAGATCATTTGTGCTGATTACAAATAATATAATATATTACAAATAATAGCAGTGACCAAAACAGCTGCAGAAATACTGCAGGAATGACATAGCAGCAGTTAAATGCAGCCTTCTGTAAGCTTTAAATATCCACTGGGCTTACATCAAATACATCAAAACACAACAATAAAAAACACTTTTCTGAACTTATCAATATGACTCTGTCCTTCACAGGATAAGTAAAATGGATCACTGCAAAAACTCACAATCTTAACAAGAATATTTGTCTTATTTCTAGTTAAAATGTCTCATTTTAGTAAAGAAATCTCATTACACTTAAAACAAGACTCCTCACTGGAAAAAACAACAATTTTCACCTGTTTCAAGTAGATTTTCACTTGAAATAAGTAGAAAAATCTGCCAGTGGAACAAGATTTTTTTGCTTGTAATAAAAAGATAAATCTTGTCCCACTGGCAGATTTTCCTACTTATTTCAAGTGTAAATTTACTTGAAACAGGTGAAAATGGTCAAATAAGTTATTTTTCCTGTGTTATTTTTCTGGTGATGACTCTAAATGTTGAAATAGCAGTAAAACCACATTCATTGATGAAATGACATAAGGGATGGAAAGGAGGGGTGGCAGTTTTACAGGGGGGATGATTTGGACCGTTTTTATTTCAGGGGGGGATGATTTGGACCGTTTTTATTTGGGGTGAGGGGGGATGATGCCATCCCCCCTCATCCCCCCTCAACTCCAGTACTGGGGGTCGTCCCTCTGTGTCCTGGGGAATGGCCCCGCTGTTTCCTTTCACCATTCTTTTTGATATTCTCTTCCCCGTGTGTTAGGGGCCCCTCCTGCGTGCCTGATGCTGCTTTTAATGTTGATGTAAAGCAATTTGAATTACCTTGTGTTGAATTGTGCTATACGAATAAACTTGCCTTGCCTTGCCTGATGTGTGTGTTCTGACATGGTTTACAGGGTAGGGGAGAACGGGGTGATTTGAGCCTGTGGGGAAGTTGAGCCATCCCTTCTTTATGAACAACCATAGACAAATTTGGTCACGTGACCACATGTGTTTGATGAGTCATCCATTGTACTCACCCTGTGATGGAGAGAGGCTGATCGAGTAAGTGGTAAGCATATTTAAAGGAGCTGTATGTAAGAGCAATAATAAAACAAATCATAAAATGACCCCGATATGTCAACAGACATTTAAAAATCATGTTCATTTCAAATACTTATGTCACTGACAACAGCACTCAAGCCAGGATATTCCAGTTTAAAAAGAGGAGTTGCAGCCCTCAACTGATGTTTATGTTGTCATTTTTGTTTTGGCCTGAAGCTCCACCCTCCACCTATCTCCCAATCACCAAGTCAGTATTGTTTCTGAAGCTCCACCCTCCACCTATCTCCCAATCACCAAGTCAGTATTGTTTCTGAAGCTCCACCCTCCACCTATCTCCCAATCACCAAGTCAGTATTGTTTCTGAAGCTCCACCCTCCACCTATCTCCCAATCACCAAGTCAGTATTGTTTCGGCATCCGGGTTGCCAGCTCGGCTCTAATTATGGCAGCCATGGCAGCCTACGTTCCTGCTGCATTCTGCAGCCTACCTGGCAACCTCTGGTCGGGGGGAGGAGGGGGAGGGTACACGCCGCTCAACAATATTTTGAAAGTGACTGCAGTACCAGTTTTGGACATTTCTTACAGACGGCTCCTTTAAGTTCAAAAAACTGTTTTTTGCCGTTCAAAGTGAATTTTTCATGTTCAAGGAGTCGTGATTCTTGCGTCTGAACAATTAAAGACAAGTTTGAACAAATCTCACATATGTGTTAGTGGATTAGGAAGTTATAATATGAGGCTATACTTTTAGCATGACGTTAGCTCTAAACTGCTGGATGATACAAGTTTGTTAAAATGGCAGGGGTGGGGTAATTCTAGCCAAAAGGCCTGGGGGATGTTGAGCCAGTCAGTGGCTCAACTTCACCCACTTATTATTATTATTAAAGTATTATGTTACTGTAATATGTACATTGCATTCTTGACATTTTAAATTTTAGACCAGAAACCATCATGCCACGCCACTATAAACAGAAGACAGACAGGGCTTCAACTCCTCTTGTGGATTTGGACAGAGCAGTGGCAGAGGTTCAGAATTGGAAGTCCATTCGTCAGGTGGCAAGGGACATGAAGATCGACAGGATGACTTTAAAGAGATACATGGATATGAAACAACTAGGAGAAGTGAAAAGAACAGGCTATAAGAGAACACGACATGTCAATCAAGTCTTCAGTGAAGAAATTGAGACAGAGCTTGCAGACCATATAAAAAATATCATGCCATGAGTCCTGATTGCTCAGCAGTTCCAGACCTAGAGATGCCACCTGCTACTTTATCTGAACCATTGAACAGAATCATCAGTCCTGAACACTCGTCCACAAGTGATGCTACTGGTTCTCCTGCCCATTTGGGGTATGTGTCCCCAGAAGACATACTTCCCTTCCCTAAAGGCACACCAACTAAACCTAGAATAAAAAGGAAGAAAGTGAAAACAAAAATCTTGACCGACACTCCAGAAACCCTGGAGCTGGAGAAGGCACACAATGACAGAGCAAATAAAAAGACTGAAAAGCAGAAGAAAAAGACTCTGAAAGGGTCGAAACAAATCAGAACCAAGAAAAAATCTGTTGTCTACAGTCGCTCAGATGATGATTGTGACAAGAATCTGTCTGCTGGTGACTTCGTCATTGTGAACTTTGCAGGTAAAAAAAAACTATCCTATAATTACATTGGAATGGTGGCGAACGTTGAGGGCACTGACATCAGTGCAAAGTTTCTGAGGCGAGGTTGTGATGGTTCTGTGAATGAAAAGCCCAACTTCACATTCAAAGAGAATGATGAAGGACTCATCCCTAGAGGGGATGTGCTCATGAAACTCCCAAAACCGCAAAAACTTGGAGGAACAGCCAGAAGGGAGAAGACGTTCGTATTCCCGTGCAGCATTGACAAGTGGGATGTTGAGTAGTAGCCTTGAAGTTCATTTTTTTCTTCATTGTTAACAATAAAACATTTAAGGAGTCATTTGGTGTTGAATTTGTCTTGCAAATATGGCATTAAATCAGGTGAAAATGTTAAGTTTTACTTCAACATAATCAGTGGCACAATTTACGCCCCTGTGGCTCAACTTATCCTCTCCCTAGGCTCAACTTACCCCTCACCGGGGGCAAGTTGAGCCAAGAGACCACTTTGTTTTGAAAAGTCATATTTTGAAAACAGTTAATTTTAGATCAAAGGTGATTATTCCCATGGATGCACCACATCCTGAAATATATCTACATATTTTAGTTGGAGACATTACTGTCATGCCCTCACTTTAAAGATGCCTTAAGTAAAAACTGGCTCAATTCACCCCGCTCTCCCCTATTTGGTAGAATGTTGCATTTATTGTCCGGTTCTATCCCGTCTTTTGGGTGAACTAGTAACTAGTAAGGAGTTTGGTGTGTGGTTTTACTGACATATTGATGTGGAGTTTCCTCATTATGTGTTGTACTGATTCTGTTGATATATGGTATAGTTATGATGTTCTTTGGATTATTGTTTGTGTTTTGTGTTCTTTTGTTTTTGCTTCTTGTCTTTCAGTTTGGCTTGTTGTTTTCCTTTGTATATGGCCCATCTGAGCACCAGCAGAGTGTTGTATTTGCTTTTCCTCCTGCTGTCTGTCTTTATCGTCCGTTGTGATACTGGCCCGGTTGTTAAGAGTCCTGACAACTGAAGGCTTGTGTGCTTAATACCGCCGTCTTGTCTGAGATGAAAGTTCATGGCCAGGAATGATGTGGTATGGTATATTTCCTCTTCATGCTTGAATGTTATGTTGCCTGTCCTGTCTATGGTGTTCAGGTGATTAGTGAGTTCTTGTGTATGTCCAGCTCTTATTTTCTCCAGGAGGTCATCAACGGACCGTTTTTTATAGTGTGGGAAAGAGAAGAGGTGCATCACCGGAAGTCTCCAAGCTGTCCAGGTCTACAGCAGTATCACTAAGGGCCGTTTCAGGTCCCCTGATCCAACCCCAACTATAAACTTTATCAGACAGGAAGGTTTGAAGCTTCATCTTAAGGGTAGGGAAGTGTCTGCTTTCTGAACAAAAAACTAGTAGCAGGTTATAGAGGATAGGAACCTGATAGTTTAAGGCTCTACCTCCCATTCTACTGTTAGAACCTAAAGGAACCACATGTAAACCTGCTGGTTCCCGAGGAGAGGAACCTGATACCTTACAGTTCTACCTCCAATTCTGCTTCCAAAACCTCTAGGAACGACAAGTAAACCTACTGGTTCCAGAGGATAGGAACCTGATACCCAGAGGTGGGTAGTAACGAGTTACATTTACTCCGTTACATTTACTTGAGTAAGTTTTGGGAAATTTTGTACTTTTAGGAGTAGTTTTGAATCACTATACTTTTTACTTTTACTTGAGTAAATTTGTGAAGAAGAAACTGTTACTCTTACTAC
Source organism: Cololabis saira (assembly GCF_033807715.1). Taxonomy (NCBI): domain Eukaryota; kingdom Metazoa; phylum Chordata; class Actinopteri; order Beloniformes; family Belonidae; genus Cololabis; species Cololabis saira. The sequence continues at coordinate 1,826,155 of NC_084608.1, read as the reverse complement.
ATTGAGCTCGTTACTTTTCTTTTATCCCTTTTATCCGTGTACGTGTCAATCTCATGACATCACTGGGTGATTCTTTGGGAAAAATTGTTTTTGCATGTTTTGTCACATTTACACAGACTCAAACACACACAGAGTTTCTATGAGTTCATGTTTGTTCTAGTTCTGCTGGTTAAAAAAGAAAAGTACAAAGGCTTGACATTTTGTGCTACTTGTGCTTAATAAATTTTTTATTCTGTTATTAGGGCCCGAGCACTTACAGTGCGAAGGCCCTATTGTATCTGTAGGAATTTTTTTTTTCTTTTTCTTTCTTTTTCTTCTGACGAAAGAAGGGCCTTTTTTCCCCCTAAACGTGCCCAAAAAGTCACCAAATTTTGCACGCAAGTCAGGCCTGGCGAAAAATGTGATATTTAATGGTTTGCATTAATGGGCGTGGCAAAATGGCTAAACAGCGCCCCCTTGAAAACTTTGTGCCTCAAGCCCCACATTACGGTTTGACGTACATGCGCAAAAATCGGTACACACCTGTATCATGGCACAACTTAAAGAAAAGTCTCTTGGCGCCATGGCCGAAACCGAACAAGAAGTCTGCTATTTTGAATTAATTGTGTAATTTTGGAGCAATTTATGCCATTCCTTCGGCAATTAATACGGCCCGAACCGTAACGTGCACCCAGGTGTGTTATACAAAAGCGTTACCGTGGCAATGCTAGACGCCAAAAAGCGCGCCCACCCTTCATCTGATTGGTTCAGACAGAAAAAACTTTGTGCCTCAAGCCCCATAATACGGTTTGACGTACATGAACGAAAATCGGTACACACCTGTATCATGTCGCAGCTTAAAGAAAAGTCTCTTGGCGCCATGGCTGTAGCCGAACAGGAAGTCTGCTATTTTGAACATTCTGAATTGATCTCGTAATTTTGGAGCAATTTATGCCATTCCTTTGAAAGTTAATACGGCCCGAACCGTAATGTGAGTCTCCATCCTGTGACTACGCGCATTACTTTTCTCTTTCAAAAGTGTTACCGTGGCGACGCTAGATGCCAAAAAGCGGACCCCCCATCATCTGATTGGTCCATATTTGATAGTTCCCCAAAAGTCACCAAATTTTGCATGCAAGCCAGGCCTGGCGATAAATTTGATAATTCATGGTTTGCATTAATGGGCGTGGCAAAATGGCTCAACAGCGCCCCCTAGAATATTTTCTCTGCCATAACTTTTGAATGGTTTGACATAAAGAGTCGTGGGTGGTGTCATCGGACTCGGTATTGAGTCCTTGACCATAATTGGTGAAAATTAGTCCCGCCCCTTCTTCTGATTGGTTGTCCATATTTCCTGCTATAACTTTTGAATGGTTTGACATAGAGAGTCATGGATGGTGTCATCGTAATCTGTATTGAGTCCTTGACCTTCATTGGCCTGAATTAGTCCCGCCCCTTCTTCTAATTGGTTGTCCCTATTTTCTGCTATAACTTTTGAATGGTTTGACATAGGAAGTCGTGGGTGGTGTCATTTCTGATATGCTTATGGGGGACGGTGGCCGTGAGTGCGAGGGCCCGTTCATCGCTGCTTGCAGCTTTAATTTTTTTTTATTATTTTATTTCAAATATACAAATCAACTGAAATATTGCAAGCTTTTTATTATTGTAATATTGCTGATTATGGTTTACAGTTTAAGATTAAGATTCCCAGAATATTCAAATTTTTTGAGATATTTGAGTTTTCTTAAGCTGTAAGCCATGATCAGCAATATTAAAATAAAAAAAAGCTTGCAATATTTCAGTTGATTTGTAATGAATCCAGAATGTATGACATTTTTGTTTTTGTAATTGAATTACAGAAAATCACAATATTCTAATTTTCTGAGACAGTCCTGTAGATTGAATGTCCTCTATTACACACTCCGTTGTCGGGCCCGCGCGGGTGTCGCCCTGTTGGGGGGTTCCCTCTCTCCGGGCCCGTCTCCGGTCCCCCCCGCTGCCTCCGCGGCGGGGCGCCCCTCTGGTCTTTGAGGGCCACTTTCGTGGGGGCGGGTGCACCTGCCCGCGTCGGCGGCCGGGGCGGCTCTGTCTCTCCAGGCAGGCTGGCCCCCTGCCGGGTGGGGGTCGGTGGCCTGGAGGGTTAGGGCCTCCTGGCCACGTGTCCGGCCCAGGCCGGGTGGCCGGGGATTGCCTGGGTCGTGGTCTGCCGCCACAGGATCTCTGCCTGCTTCGGCCGCCACCGGGGGGGGAGGGGGCATCGCTGGCGGTGGGTTGCCTCCTTCCTACCTCTCCCCTCTGTGGGGTTGCTGGTGGCCTGGGTTCCGGGCTCTTCCTTGTCGGCCTCTGGTCTCGCGGGTGGCGGGGTTGCTCCCCCCCCTCCCCCACTATAGATACAATTCAGGTTGAGCTTTGTTTGGTTTATTACACACACACACACACACACACACACACACACACACACACACACACACACACACACACACACACACACACACACACACACACACACACACACACACACACACACACACACATACATACACATAGCTGCATAGACATATACACACTCACGCACACCACACACACACATAGCCACAAAGACATGTACACACGCATGCACACACACACACACACACACACACACACACACACACACACACACACACACACACACACACACACACACACACACACACACACACACACACACACATATAGCCACTCAGTCACATACATATACACACACATACACACACACACAAACATATACATACACACACACACACACATACACACACACACACACACACATAGCCACAAAGACATGTACACACACATGCACGCACACACATATACACACACACACACACACACACGCATGATCATATACATACACGCATACACACACATAGACATACACACTGGCTTGTTCACCTGCATGCTGGCTCTCTAGTTTTTGGGGTTAGGTAGCGGTAGCGGTAGCTTAGCTCAGACTGCGATCAGATCTCAAGATTTGGGTCGATTGCTGTTCGTGTTTTGGTCGGCTCCGTGCCGGGTTCGTGTTTTGTTTGTGTTTTTTTTGTTGCAGATTTCCAGTGCCTGACGTGTGTCTCCGTGTGTTCCTGCTTCCTGGATTGGCAGTGGATGTCGTCACCCCCCCCCCCCCCCCAAGAAAAAAAAATCGCTGGGTTTGTATGTGTATATTTATGTATGTGTATGCATATGTATGCATATATATGTATATATATATATATATATATATATATATATATATATATATATATATATATATATATATATATAAAATATAGTAATAATGCACATATATATGCCTTTGGTTTCTACCGTCATGGTATCAATCATTAATATGTGTGCAGACAAGGTAAAAAAAAAAAAAAAAAAAAAAAAAAAGAATGTCCTCTAATAACTCTGGACCATGTCACGTGAAGGTGCGGTCAATATTTCAACTTCCTGATGTAGAACAGGAGATATTTCCATTCCTAGTCTCCAACTTTTCCCTGAGAGAACAAAGTACAACATTTATTTCCAAAGTCAAATATTACATTTAATTAATATATTGAGAATGATGAACCATAAGAAACATCAAACTTACAATTGTATCCATGGAAACTGGGTGAGGTCACACACTTTCTTAACACTTGATGAGATGTCCGTGGAACATGTTGAACTTTAACCGTCAAGCTGTTTACAAGGGGGAGGGCCCGAGGAGCCGCATGGATATCTTCTGGACATTGTCATCATGTGATGTTCAGGGACAGATGCATAAAATTGACCCACCCTGTCTGATTACACTGGGTCACAACTCATTACACTGATGTGAACCACAAACACATGGTCATGTTTCCATCACGTCAGAGGAACCTCCACTGACTTACATGCACTTCCTGCACACTTAAAGCTAGACTTCATCCTCAAATGTAAAGATTGCTTCTAGGGGCCCATGTCCCCTGTCCTCAAAAGAAGGTTAAGTTCCCACTTTAACACATGTTAGGACACCATTATGTCCCTGCACCGTTTGTAATACGCAGAGAAACACTCCCTTTTTACTGTAAATGAAAGGTGACAGGGTCGGGACACGTTCGGTTGCAGCCTGCAGTGTTTGAAGTGTTTATGGTGGAAACACACACACACACACACACACACACACACACACACACACACACACACACACACACACACACACACACACACACACACACACACACACACACACACACACACACACACACAAGGATGCAGAAAACACAGATGTGAACACATTTGGGTCTCCCTAATATGACGTCCAGCGGGAGTTTCTTAGGAAACCACTTCCTGATGCGAGCCGGTGGGAGAGGCTGAAAAAGATGGAGAGGTGTCGAGCAGCTGCAGCAGCTGGATTTCACATTGAAGCAGGCAGCATAGCCAATAGGAAGACAACCAAACACACACACACGCACGCACACACACCTGTCGCCTCCTGTATGAGCAGGATGTGTACTCTTGTTTGCCATGGCAGCAGCTTTTTTATTTTTTCCTGGTCCTCATGCGATAAGCATAGCTCATTTTGTCTGAAAAACCTGGAAGTAGATCGAGACTTTTTGTTCAGTTTTCCTGAATCAACAAAGTGAGATGAAACACTGAATGACTGTGCCTTCTATAAATATTCTTCTAAAAGTGTCCAAAATGTCTGTTGTTGAGACCAACAGCTGACTTCAGTATGTGGTTGTATGGTTTGCGTAAAAATAAACTGTCCAACAAGTTTCCCAAACTGGGAATATTCCTGCTGTTGACTGTTCAGTGACAGCAGCAACTAGACTGTGAATGAACTGCTTTTCTGCTTTAACTTGCCATAAAATGTGATCTGGTCTTCATCTAAGTTACAGAAATAGATTAACACAATGTGCTTAAGCTAAAGACACACAGACAATAATAATCCATCATGTCTTTAGTGAACCCAGTCACTGGTTGACCCAAACCTCTGGCAACAATGACTTCAAGCTGGCAGTTCTGGTAGGTTTGGACATTGTTTTGGATGTTTTGGACCCACTTGAAAATGAGATGTTATATCTCAAGGGGCTATCCTTTAATAAATTCTAGTTAGCATGTCTGTCTGTCCATTTCTCTCTTCAGAACTTCTTCCACTCACCCACATTTATAGGTTGTATTGTGTCAGCAACTCTCTAGAGGTTGTTCTACATCGTCTTGATGGTGTTTAAGTCCGGGATGTACCTGCACCACTCCAAGAGGCAGATTTTCTTTGTCTGAATCCACTCTGCAGGGGATTTACTTCCTGTTTAGGGTTATTGTCCTGCTTTGTTGGGTGATGTAGTGTCATCTCGTAAGCCTCCCAGGTCTGACTCGGTCGGCTCAGTCTCACCAAGGCCCTGTCCCAACCCCCCTCCCCCTACCACTACTTTTCAGCCCTACCCCTAAACTTTGCGCGTTCCCGTGAGGGTAGTGGTGTCCCAATTCCTCTTTTCACCTAGGGGTAGTGGAGAAAACGAGTGTAGTGGCTATGAATCTGTCCCTACGGATCAAGGGTTTTCAGATGCTGACTAGCTGAACTAGGGCCAGAAACATTTCCCAGAATGCTTTTCGTCGTCATTTGCGGACTGAATAAAAAAAAAACATGGTGGACATTTCTTATTTTTTAGTGAATAAAATCAATATTGTGAGTTAGTTTCTGCATAAAAATGCATTTTGATTACATTTCTAGCGAGAAATATATATTTTACTTTCATAATATTCACTCAGTGAATGTACATAATCACTCGTTTGCCCGTTGTTGCAAAGTCTTTTTCAAACCTCGCCAGAATAAAGGCTGATTTATGGTTCCACGTTACACCAACGCAGAGCCTACGCCGTACCCTACGCCGTACCCTACGCCGTACCCTACGCCGTACCCTACGCCGTACCCTACGCCGTACCCTACGCCGTAGGCTCTGCGTCGATTTAACGCGGCCCCATAAATCAGCTCCGGAGCCGGCAGGCAGAAATCCTGAAATTTTCGGAGCAAATTTCTTAACAGGCGTAGCTATTTCATCTATTAATAAGGTAATTCTCCACAGAGCTGCAGGTTTCTCCCCGGGATGACGGCGCAGGTTGACCCGGCGATCACGTCTGTACTCCGGCCGTGAGCTGCTGCTGCACCCCGGACCGGCGGCTCTTATCATCGCCGAAAACATCAGATCAAATTTCTTAACAGGCGTTATCAGGATAAACTGAGTCCAGGTTGGGGATCTGAAAAAATATTAAAACTTAATAAAGTGGCATATTAAAAGCGCTACAGCTGAAATAAAAACAGCTTTTGGCTCTCAGCTTCCTGATTTTAGTGGTGGTGCTGAAAGTAGAGGTAGTGGGTGTATTGGGACAGGGCCCTGGGAAGATTTCAAGTGCCCTAAAATCTGTCCCTTCTTTTTTAGGGGTAGTGGTAGTGAGGGAGGGCTAGTGGTAGAAAGTAGGGCTAGTGGAAGAAAGTAGGGGGTGTATTGGGATTCTACTTAAAAATAGATCTGCAGTATAGGTCCCTGAATGCTCGGACTAATAGACTTAAAAACTGTTTTTATCCAAAGGCTATGACAGTGCTTAACACCTCAAATACCCTTACCTATAAATATCCATCTGTGTTATAGTAATGAAATGCAAGATACACCACCTTCTTCTTATAATGACCAAATGTGCTGCACTCCACTGTTTCTGAATTTCAATATCTGCATATGTGCCAATCTTTGCTCAGGGTCTCTGCAATCTACTGTTTTTTGTTTTCTCTCCTTAAGCTGCTACAGTGTGTGTGTGTGTGTGTGCGTGTGGGTGTGTGTGTAATCTTGTCGTTTTAAATGTATCTTTTAAAAGGTCTAGCTTATTCCTTTTTATGCTTTTAATGTTACATTATTTCGGCACTTTAAGGGATTGTACTGCCAATTGCGTGGTACTGGTACAATGACAATGAACACAATTCAATTCAATAAAACACTGCATCACTTTTACTTTCTAACAGCTGTCTGACTAATGCTGGTCCAGTTTAGCCCGGTCTGAGTGGACTCCTGTCACTGCTCACTGGGATTATTTTGTGAGTATCCGACCTGTAGTAGTCTACCTGCTATCTGGATTTTTCCATCCCCTGAACCAACAGGCTGTTTTTATGCTGTCTGCTCATCTGGGCCGCCTTATCCTTCCTAAATCCTGTGATAGTACTGCTCCGATATCCAGCTGCTTAGCTCCTGAAACATCCATTTACCCCACAACCGGTTCCACTCCTCCTCTCGGACCTCACTCTTCCCCCACTGTAGTTCCTGCAGACCTTCAACTTTGACGGTTCAACTTCAGCCAACTCCGTCTGGGGTTTATCTCTTCATGAGATCCAGGTAGGAGTGTAGGCCACAGTGTACGAGTCAGCCGAGCCAGATCGGCTAATGACGACATCACGAGAGACCGCAAGAAAGCTCCTCTTTGGACTTTTCAACATCTGCTCTGCTATCTACTCTGACATAACTAAATATTGTAAGTCAATTAGGGAATTGTTGAATGCAAAGATGGACGGTATTCACCAACAGTTAGTTGGCAGTGCACTTCACATCTCTCACCTGTCCGAACATCTCTCTCTTGCCCACTTTCTAGTTTCAAACTTCTCTCTGCTTCAGACATGCCTGACCTTCTTAAGCAAGCCAAACCAGCTTCCTTCCAGGGAGAACCTCTACTCCATCTAGTCTTGTTAAAGCATCCATTCATTGCCTGACCCCTCTAATAACTCCCTTTGTGCATTACTCACTAACCTCTGGGAAGGTTCCTGCATCACTCAAAACAGCAGCAGTTACTCCTTAAGAAACCTGGTGCAGATCCAAATCATTTCAACAACCTTCGTCCCATTTCCAATCTTTAGTTTCCTTTCCAAACTCATTGAAAACAAAGATGGAGCTCATGTTCACGTCTGCGTCTCTGACAATAACCGATTTGATTGGTTCCAGCCTGGTTTTCACCCAGTACACAGCACTGAAACAGCTCTGATTAAGATCAACAGCTTTCTCCTAGCTGCTGATTTGGGACCACTTTCCATCCTCATCCTCCTTGATTTGAGTGCTATATTTGAGACGATCTCCCAAACCATTTTAAACAACGTACTAGTCCATTGGTATTTTAGATGTACTCCTGGACCGGTTCATCTCCTATCTCTCTGGCCACTCCTAGTTTTATATGTCTGTGTGGCTATGTGGACGTGTGTGTGTATATGTATGTGTGTGTGTGTGTGTGTATGTATATGTCTGAGTGGCTGGATATGTGTGTGGATGCTGTGATCGAACTTTTTCACTTGCGATCCGATACCGATACCACAGCCCTAGTACCGATCCGATACCGATCCGATACCAGCACATATTTCTATCTCTCTGTTCTGACCAATAGGTTCACTTTTTTTAGTACTTATTTTGTGTCATATTAGAAAATTCATATTCAAATGTATCCACTTAATTATCTATCTTACTTAAAACAATATTTGATTCCATATACATCCTCATATTCTCTCAGAAACACTCAGCAACCCTTCTTTTTCGTTCCTTTGACATTTAAAGAAATTGGCAGACGTGCTTTTAAGGTCAAAGCCCCTTCAGATTAGAACAACCTACCCATCAATATAAGAAAACTTAATTCATTACATCTCTTTAAAAACTCACTCTTCTCCAATCTCAATAAACCATGTAGTTGCCTCTAGTGGCATTGCCTTCTCAATTGTGTCTTTTTTTTAATATATATACAAAATGTATCTATTTTTTTTATATATTGTATAATAATGATGATGACAATTATTAGGGCCTGAGCACTGACAGTGCGAAGGCCCTATTGTACCTGTAGGAATTTTATTTTTTTTCCCTTGTTTTTCTTCCGACGAAATGAGGGCCTTTTCCCCCCTAAACGTTCCCCAAAAGTCACCAAATTTTGCACACAAGCCAGGGCTGGCGAAAAATTTGATATTTACTGGTTTGCATTAATGGGCGTGGCCTAATGGCTCAACAGCGCCCCCTAGAAAACTTTGTGCCTCAAGCCCCACAATACGGTTTGACGTACATGCACGAAAATCGGTACACACCTGTATCATGTCGCAACCTAAAGAAAAGTCTCTTGGCACTATGGCCGAAACCGGTTTGGATCTTGAGACTTGGGACGGTTGCTGCTCGTGTTTCTGCCGGTTCCGTGCCGGTTTCGTGTTTGTTCTGTTTTTTTTTTTTTTTTTTTTTCTTTTTTTGCAGATTTCCAGTGCTTGACGTGCACCTCCGCGTGTGTTGTTGCTTCCTGGTTTGGCCCCTGTCACCCCCCCCCCCCCCCCCCCCCGATTGAATATAGTAACAATGCACATATATATGCCTTAGGTTCTTACCAGCATGGTACTAACCATTAATATGCGTGCAGACAAGGTAAAAAAAAAAAAAGCGTTACCGTGGCGACGATAGACACCAAAAAGCGCGCCCCCCCCCCCTTCATCTGGTTGGTCCATATTTGATAGTCCCTACTCTCTGGCATAACTTTTGAATGGTTTGACATAGAGAGTTGTGGGTGGTGCCATCGGACTCAGTTTTGACTCCTTCACTTTAATTGGTGCAAATTAGCCCCGTCCCTTCTTCTGATTGGTCGATATGTGATAGTTCCTACTTTCTGCCATAACTTGAATGGTTTGATATAGACAGTCGTGGGTGGTGTCATCCGCTAAATGTCCAGGCCTGAAGAATCTACATGCAAGTCATACAAGATTCCACTGAAGCCTGAACTTGCACAAGGGTGCGAGGGCCCGTTCATCGCTGCTTGCAGCTTTAATTAATATTGTTGTTCTTCTTGTTATTACTGTGTTATATGCAATATTTACTTGTGCTCTTCGGGTGTGGTAGGTCTTGGGGACTGGTGTGTGGGCGGGTTTGTGTTTGAGAGCCTTATGTATTATGTATGTTGTATGTGACTGTTTTGTACTGTGTTGTATGTTTTATGTTGGACCCCCTCGAAAACGAGATGATTCATCTCAAGGGGCTATCCGTTAATAAATCCTATGCTGATATTCCAGCCTAGTGCAGATCGATCACTCTTGACATCTCGTTTTTGGAGGGTGGTCTGTCGGTTGTCTAACTTTGTCCTTCAGCTTTGTGAAACTTTTCTTGAAAATTTCTTTCCAAAGGATTCACATGGCCTTTCGTACCACATTCGATGAGACGATTCTTGTACAAAATCTGTAACCTGTATAAAAGGTGTTTCACAATCGAACAGGTTACTCTGTCTGAGGTGTCATCAGGAGAGTGGTTGGAGGTGCAGATCAAACACATCTTGGATTTGAATCGATAACCTTCTTTTCACAGAAAACATCCTAAAGACCCTTTATAGTGTGATGCCCATCATGCTAAAGTGCTAATTCACTGAATTATCATGGGGGTGAATTGAATGAAGCATAAACGTATCAAAGTGGAGGTATTTTCCACTACACTTCTTCTCCTACAGGCCTCTGAATAAAGCTACATGAGTCGCCCCCTGCTGGTCATTTGATAGAAAGCACGTTTTGAATACAGTTCTGAAACAGAAACCAACATCCATCTTGTTCTACATCTGTGATGTAGTTCAGACCTGCTCACTTCAGAATAAGTTGCTGTCAGGTCTGAGGATAGTAAAAGCCTTCAGTTTCCTCTATGACAGTATTACCAGTGAAGGACCGTCTCACACTGGTCCCTCCGGATCTGGAGCAGAGGCGACTCTGCCGCTCACTGACGTGGGAGCAGGAGGGAAGATGAGAAAACAGATGGGAGCAGTGGAAAACAAAACGACGTTATGAGGAACCCACCTGTCTGCACACAGAAACGCAGCAGCTCTGTGTGTCGAGCCGCGAGACAGTTGCCAAAACACAAACCCGACGCTGCTTCAGTTTCAACCAGAGAACCCGCGGCAGCCTTGTGAAGGCAGGATGGCAATCCAGCCGCAAACTGATGGCACGCAGCAGAAACACTTTAGGAGGGTTTTTATGGAGGCTGCAGCTAACTGAAAACAGTCTGTGAACTGCACGAGAACAGCCTTTACAGATCTGGATTTAAACCACGAACAATGTGATAAACGGAATGTTTTGGCTCAATAAAAACACAAAATAAAGAAATCAGCTTTGCAGTCATGATTTTTCAATAAAAATGTCAGGAGACTATCACTCATATAGTTTCTAGGAAGGAGGAAAAGCTGGGATGAAGTTGCATCTTCAGTGTTCCAGAGTTTTTAACCTTTTAAACCCACGGCTGGCTGTTCTGGTGCAGTACAAGTCTGTTCGTGTTTACTCCACCTCCAGCTCACTGGTACCATAACAGAGGCTCCTGCGGAGGCTCTCACACTTGTGCACTCGTTCTATCCTTTCAAGTAGCTCTCTTGTAGTATTTCTTTTACGATATCTTGCTTTCTGAAACAACTTTAAGAGTTTTCATCTTTTGTATGATTTAATAATTTAGTCATTTTTGTTGTATAATTATTAGTCTTCTTCTGTTGGGTTTCTTTGCTTGCATTTATATTCACATTGCTCTTCTGTTTTGTCATTATTTTTCAGGCCATTTTGTGATTTACTGTCATGTTTTGTTTAAGGGAGGGGAGATTTTCTCTATATATTTAGTTTTATTATTCTTTGTATGGTTTCATTTTGGCACTCATGATTTACGTTATACTGCTACACTGTGTCACTTATTAACAGTCAATTTTTTTTTATTTTGTTTGATTGTTCAGGAAGCAGAACATGTGGGTGCTCCTGCCGGCGCCTCCTTCAGGCCTGGAGGAGAACTGCACTGACCTGAGGAGCCACAGCTGAACTGAATCCCCTAGATCAGTGCTTCTCAATCCTGGTCCTCGTGGGCCCCTGTCCGGAATGTTTTAGATGTTTCCCTGCACCAACACACCTGATTCTAATTAATGGTCCTCATTAGCTTGTCACCAAGGTCTGCACAGCTCTGTTGATGACACAGGTACTTTTATCACGGTGTGCTGAAGCAGGGTAGCATCTAAAACATGCAGGACAGGGGCCCACGAGGACCAGGATTGAGAAACACTGCCCTAGATCAGTGTTTCCCAACCCTGGTCCTGAAGGCTACACTGTCCTGCATGTTTTAGATGTTTCCCTTCATCATCACACCTGATTCTAATTAATGGTCCTAATTAGCTTGTCATTAAGGCCTGCACAACTATGTTGATGACACAGCCACTTGTATCACGGTGTGCTGAAGCAGGGAACATCTAAAACATGCAGGACAGTGGGCGTCGAGGACCAGGGTTGGGAAACACTGCACTAGAACTATGTTTGGTTTTTGTCTCTTGTCTCCATACACCAGGGGTAAAAGTACCTGTGTCATTAACAGAATTGTGCAGCCCTGGATGACAAGCTGATGACGATGATTAATTAGAATCAGGTGTGTTAAAGCAGAGAAACATCTAAAACATGCAGGACACCGGCCCTCGAGGACCGGAATTGCCTACCCCTGCCATACACCTTGAGGAAGGCGCAAGCCGACACGCGTTGCTGTTTTTTAGATGTAACCCAGTCTAAATAAAGGTTTTTAACTTTTTTCAAGCCACCAGAATGCCTGCATTTTTTCTTTTGAGTTCAAGTTTAAGAGTTATTTGATGCTTGCATGTTATGAACGTTGACATTTCTCAACAGGAAATCTAACTGCTGGGTCACATCACTGATACTGGTATTACTGGTACTGATACTGTGTCTAGTGGTTGAGACGGGTCCCACCAGAGGGACCGTGATGTGTTTCAGGAGCATGGCAGAAGCAAACCCTCTCAGCTCTGTCACGGCTGAACCATATCGGTTTATTCACGGCAGAGCGAGCTGGCAGGGTGTCAGACACATGACTGGGATGGAAAATGAGTCAGTTTTCAAAGTAAAACGCCACAAACAGACTCTGACTGTACTTTAAAATCACACTAACCTGGGAGACCACAGTGCTGACAGTAGACGCTGAGTTACATTTATAATAAGCAGATAATAAGTGTTTCTGACGTGAGCTGAATAGATTGGGGTTTAATTTGGGCCTCTAATAAAAAATGCCTCCTGCTTTTCTTCCTCTGGGCCTGGCCTTCTAGGAGGACGTCTTGGGGTAGACCCTGTACTTGCTTGAGGGCTGACATGTCCCATCTGGCCTTGGAACACTTCAGGATAGACAAATATGTTTATAATCTCAAATATAAATGATCCTGAGGTTTGAGCCATTAGAAGCATAACTTCTCTCCGTTTTAATGATCTAGTGAGAGAACAAAGTGTCTCCAGCTGTTTGAAGGTGACTCACTGTTTCTGTTTTCAGCTGAAACCCCACTTCCCCTCTCCGTCTGGGTTCACTTCTCCCTCCCTCTATTTATCTGTACAATTAGCTTTATAACTTGTATTTCTCATCAGATGAGGCCTTTTGATGTAATAAGAAATCAATCAAATCAAATTAGACTCATCTGAGGACATTGTTCATGAACACTACTACTACTACTACTACTGTCATTTAGCAGACGCTTTTATCCAAAGCGACTTATATATGAGAGAACAACACAAGCACAAAATCACAATCACAAAATCACATTGGACACAGGTTTGTTTTGGTCTTCGAGCGGTTGTTTAAGTTGTAAATACTGCATTTATTGTGTGAGCCAAACCGTCTCAACACAAGTTAAAGCCAAAAATTGTGTTTTTGTCTTCAAAAGGTTCACTGACTCATAGTGCACCATCAGTGGAAGATGGACCTACATACAGTTCAGGTCAAAGTTACCCTCAACCCAAGACTGGGACCTTTTCCAGGGAAGTGGGCATAACCCAATATCTTTATAGTTTATTTGGTTCCAAAAACATTCCAATTAAGTTAAAAAAAAATTTTTACCGATATGTTTGGTGGAAACAATAAAATGAATAAAGAAATGTGGGTGTTTGACAAAAATCATTAGCCCTATTACAATCAATAATGAATAGTGTTGGCTTTGTGACATAAAAGTGGCCACGGTCTCTTTTAGCAGTTTTGAACTGTTGGCATACATCTATGGAGGGATCTTAGTCCAGAATGCAGCAGCACAAGTGCTGACAGGAATCAGCAGGAGAGACCACGTCTCTCCTGTGTTAGTGTCGCTCCATTGGCTACCTGTAAAATTCAGAATTCTCTCCTTTTCCCTGCCTCTCTTCTCCATTACCATTTTTATTTATTATAAATATCTCATAGCTATCATTTTTGTCCATCGTTCCTGTAGTTTCTTGTGCCGGCCCCCCTTTTTTTCTCTTTTGTGCATGTTTGCAGGCTCAGAACTGGGCTCTTGGAGGGCCGTGTGCAGAACCATGACTCCAGTTATCATCTTGCTAGAAGGCCGACCTGCCACATAAAGCCAGACCGATCATTCCTCAGACTATGTTCATGATCCTCTTCTTTTTTTTTTGTTTTTTCCACATCTGTTTATTAGAATTTTCAAATAAAACAACATTACAATGACATTGGTCAATGGAATAACGATGCAACAATGCAAGAAGCAGGTAAGATAAAACTTAAGATAAAACCAGAATAAGACCAAAAATAAACCAAGACAGGACAAATACTACAAACTAAAGAACAAAACTCAAGACGAAGACTAAGGACAAAAAATAGCTACGGCGTAACCGTACGGTGGTGACCCGCACCGTACGTTGCACATCGCCGCGTAACCCATGCCGTAGGCTCTGCGTTGGTGTAACGCAGAACCATAAATCAGCCTTCAGTGTGTGCTCTGTGTGTTGTTCTGAACTTCTCTGTTGTGCTCATTTTGCTGGGACGTCGGGTCCCTCCGCCAAAACACAACTTTTGCGGTATGCGTTCATTGTTGTGTCTAAAAATGATGCGCAGTGCCCACCCAATCAGAAACGGTACAGATATTTTGTGATTTTTTTAATATATATAAAAAAATAACGTGCCTCAAAACCAGCCTCGAGTTCCAGTAACAGAAGTCCGACGTGAGGATTATGATCGTATAGTGTGAGCAGACGGGTCGCATCAGAGCATCGGGTCGTACAGTGTGAGACCATAAATCGTGGGCTGTGAACTTTTGAACTCAGCGATCTAGTCGTGCAGTGTGAGATGGGGCTGAATCAAACCATTTAAAATATCGCACAGTGTCTGCCCAGCTTTAGGCGAACAAGAGGGGACTCAGGGGACAACCCTGGCGGGTGGAGTGATGAAGAGGAAAGTATTCTGACTGGGTGTTATTTGTCCTTACCAAGGCTACGGGGGATGAATAAAGTAGCTTCACCCATGTGACAAAATTCTTACCAAAGCCAAACTTCTCTAAAGTGAAAAATAGATACCTTCACTCCACGCGATCGAACACGCGAGCTTCTGGCACAGAGGTCATGGGGTGATGATAGATTGTATTAAAAAGTCGTCTTAAGTTAAAAAAAAGAGTGCCTATCTTTAATGGCCTTCTCAGCATCCTCATCCCCCTTGACCTCAGTGCCGCCTTTGACACCATCTCCCACTCCATACTCCTGGAACGCCTGGCTGGCACTGGGGTCTCTGGTACTGCAATACAATGGTTCACCTCATATCTCTCTGACAGGAAACAGTTCGTTCAAGGTAAAAATGTACACTCACAACCATCACTCATCACACATTGTGATGAGTGATGGTTCATTGTATACATCCTCCTCCTTGGTAACATCCTCCGCCACTTTGGAATCCAGTTTCACTGTTATGCCAATGACACACAGCTCTACATCTCCACTAAACCAAGCACCCCTTCAATATCTCCATTGATGGTCACTTGGTCCACATCTCCTCCAAAATCAAATGCCTCGGCGTCATTCTGGACAGTGTTCTCTCTTTTTCCCGTACCATACCCGTACTGCCTTCATGCACCTACGGAACATCGCCAGAATCCGCCCATCTCTCACCCAGCACAACACCCAGGTCTTGGTTCATGCACTTGTCACCTCACGCATTGATTACTGCAACTCCATCCTCACTGGTCTCCTCAACAAACTTCTCCACCGTCTCCAAATCATCCAGAACTCTGCTGCCAGAATCACCACCCGTACAAAACGCACTGACCACATCACCCCCATTCTCATCCAGCTCCTGGCTACCTGTCCATCACCGCATCCAGTATAAAGTTCTTCTCCTCACATTTAAAGCTCTCCATAACCTGGTCCCTCAATACCTGTCAGACCTTCTCCACCCATACACCCCCACCCGTGCTCTACGCTCCTCCTCAGCTGCTCTCCTGTCTGTACCCAAATTTAAACTGGCCACTATGGGTGGCAGAGCCTTCAGCTGCTCTGCACCCAGACTCTGGAACTCTCTCCCCCCCTGCATCCGTCAGATTGACTCCATTGGACAATTCAAATCTCATCTCAAGACCCATCTGTTCAGACTTGCATATCCAGTCTAAATTTTTTGTATTCTATTTTATTTCCTGTTGTATTTTATTCATATTTTCTATGTTTTTTGTAAGGTGTCCTTGGGTGCTCAGAAAGGCGCCAACAAATAAAATCTATTATTATTATTAATAAATCCAGTTTGGTGGGGAGAGATAATGGTTGGTAGCACAGTTTCCAAACGTAGGGCCAGCATTTTAGACAGCAATTTAAAATCTACATTTAACAAAATGAGTAGCCGGTAGGAGGAGCAAGCGAGGGGATCTTTATTCTTTATTGCACTTTCACTCATGTTCAGGTTTGTTTTTAACTAGTGCTGTCAGGCGATTAAAAACATTTATCTAATTAATTACAGGATTTATAATTAATGAATCTAATTAATCACATTTTAATCTCATATCTGCTAAAGGTCCCTAAATAAAGAATTTGAATTCTAGGACATTGCAAAAATGCAGTGCATGACTGATCAATTGAATATACTATAAGAAGAGAAGATTTGAA
This sequence comes from Cololabis saira, assembly GCF_033807715.1. Taxonomy (NCBI): domain Eukaryota; kingdom Metazoa; phylum Chordata; class Actinopteri; order Beloniformes; family Belonidae; genus Cololabis; species Cololabis saira. The sequence continues at coordinate 1,809,306 of NC_084608.1, read as the reverse complement.
ATCCACATTTTTATTGGTGAAGTGTGTTTCATAAATGAAATTCAAAAGAAAAAGCTCAAGCACATCAACAAACCAATTAGGTGCATTATTCAGAAATGCAATACAAATACAGTTAAATAAATAAAATTCAGAAATAAAATAAGGCTGAGTCTCCAATAGGCACTTAAGGAGACTCTCAATTCAAAATTAAAACTAAAGCTGACTCAATACAGCAATTCCAGTACTAGTAGCTGTAACGTTTACAGTGGAACTTATCCGGACATGTTTAGTGTTTAAATGATAATTCAGGCTGGAGCAGCGACGCTGATAGGAACCAAATGTACAAATCACTACGTTCTTGTTGATAGTCCCGTCTTCTTTCTTTTCATACATAAACTTGCCGTTCAAAGGCCCAGCAAAGATTAGCTGAGTCTCCCCTGAGTCGTCCAGGTCTGTCACTGCTTTGTTAGTTTGACCAGCAGCAGGAGGGAAGTGACCTGTTACTGCCAAGTGAACTACGGCTCCCTCAATGGGACAAATCTAAAATGTTTGCGCATTTTGACACTCATAATTATTTGCGTTAATTTTAAAATGCGTTAATTAGTAGTGTAATTAATTAATCTAATTAACGCGCTAAACTGACAGCCCTATTTTGAACCCAATTCATGTCCTTGTATGTGACAATGATGCAGAGTACAACTGTCCTGGACACAGGAAGGAAGGCAACTAAGTCTTCCCCGCCAGATGAGTGTCCACGGTCTTTTGTCTGAGTTCCAGGTGGACTTCTTCACTTTTTTAACATTCATTTAAGGGGAAAAGATTCCTTTAGAGTAAGCTGCTGCTTGATTGTTCAGGTGAGGTTTGAAGGTAAAAATCTACCAAACCCAAATCTCATCTCACTAACGATCAAAGCTAAAAGCATCCAACTGCTCAGCTGATGGTTGTTCTTTGGTTGGCCACTCATAGAAACTTTCACGTCGCTTTTCTTCTTTGACAGAATTTTATTTGTAAAACTTCTTTTATCTTTGGTATTTTCTTTGACCATGATGTCTGGGTCCAGCACACGCAAAGACCACCATTAGTCACAGCCTCTATTCTGTCTCTCTTCATCAGTTTCTCTTTCTGTTTTTTTCAGTCTTTGATTCCAAAGCATTAGCCATGACTCTCGGTCCAATTATAAGCCTTTACATCCCAACATCCCCGGAGCCCCCCGGCCCTGTTCTCAACTTTGATGGCGAATGTTCTGGATCAGAAGCGCCGGTCTTTGGGGTGAACAATGCTGAACTTGTGACCTGACCTTTGTACGCCTGGCTGTTGAGTTCATCCACACCAAGCACAGTCACGTTTTCTGCCCGTCCTCCGTGACCCCACCGGGACACAAAGTGAGACAAATGTCCTCCTAATTCACTGTGTCACAGTCAGATTACTGACCAGGAAGCAGACACCGAGTCCTTTTCCATTGTGACCTCTAATGGGCTCATTCCAAACGTGACTCATCCAGAAGCAGCAATGAATGGTTAGAAAATGGGAAGACCAATGGATGCATATCTGTTGGGACCTCAGCCTCTAGCGCGGGGGTCGGCAACCCGCGGCTCTAGAGCCACATGCGGCTCTTTAGCGCCGCCCTAGTGGCTCCTGGAGCTTTTTCAAAAATGTTTGAAAATGGAAATAGATGGGGGAGGGGAATATAGTTTTTGTTTTAATATGGTTTCTGTAGGAGGACATGACATTCTTAACGTTTTCCAATGCTGTAAAAATGTGTAGAATAAATATGGAAAAGTGGATAAAAGTGGATTAAACTTGAATAATTCAAAATTGAAAAAACTAATCCTTAAAATATATAAAAACTAAACAATATGAAGGTTTAATTACTTTAAATCCTTAAAACATATAAAAACTAAACAATATGAAGTAATAATTACTTTAAATCTGGATTAAATTTCATTTAATTTTCCTTTTCATTTATTTTTCATTTTATATATATTTGCTGGTGTTTCTATGTAATTTATGCTTAGTCATGTTAGTTGAGCAAAATATGTCATTTAAATTGTGCGTTTCTACCAGCAGGGCAGGGCCAGGCAGGTGGCTGTTGGAAACAAACCGGCCAAAGGGATTGTCTCCAAAGGGAAAAATAGAAAAATAACTGAGGAAAAAAGAGGATACAACATTTCTTGGAGTGAATCATTTGCATTCAATGTTAATATTATAACTGATAATAATAATGGATTTAACTTGTAACGCACTTTCCATTCAATGAATCTCAAAGTGCTACACTTAGATCATTATTCATTCATACACATTCTCACTGGTGGTGGTAAGCTACAATTTGTAGCCACAGCTGCCCTGGGGAGACTGACAGAAGCGTGGCTGCCATTCCGCGCCAAACGGCCCCTCCGACCACCACCAACATTCATACACATTCATACACATTCATACGGGGCAAGCTGGGTAAGGTGTCTTGCCCAAGGACACTACGACAGCAAACTGGGATAGAGCGGGATTCGAACCTCCGACCTTCTGATCATTAGACGACCCGCTCTACCACCTGAGCTACTGCCGCCCCTAATATAGATACATGTGTTGTCTTCATTCTAAGGCTCAAACAAGAGTTTCATTTTTTTGCGGCTCCAGACACATCTGTTTCTTGTGTTTTTGGTCCAATATGGCTCTTTTTTTGGGTTGCCGACCCCTGCTCTAGCAGCTGCTCGGTTCAGGCTCAACTAGACGTGGCAAGCAGGATGATCCCTTGGGGCATCCCACGGAGGATCCCACGAAAAAAAGCTTGGTGAGGAAGACGCAACTTAGATTCAGCTTTTCTCCTGCAGCCGTGAGTTTATGCAAGTATGTGAGGCATCTGTGAGTACGAGGAAAAAAGTGACCTGCATCACGTTCATTTAAAAGGCTTTCTGTTGATCTGTGTGAATGTTACCTCATCATCTCTGGAGATGTTTCCTCCTCGTGGTCAGAAACAGCAACCTGCTGCCTTTACTGAGATGGATCTGTTGTCAGTGCCGCTGGCCAACACTTGTTCCAGGTAACAGGTGATACAATTCACAGGTAAATAAATATGTACTCGCCACCAGAATCGTCCATAAATTCACTGCCATGTGAATGTGTCCATGTTGCAGCATCCTTTGCCGGACACCGGAACCTGCAGTGTGGGAGTGAGGGGGGCAGGGTAACAGCCCGGGCAGGCGGGGGAGAAGGTTTGTCCGTCAAGACTCCTCTCCTTGGCCCTGCCCCTTTTCAACCCTTCCCCGACCCTGCACCCCAACCTGGGACCTGATGATTGGGCCGGAGCTTCGGGAGCTGCGTGCTGGCCTGCGGTCCCCACCCTTGGTCATCCCGTTGCTGCTTCCACCTGCCTGCTGTGCTGTTGCCGTCCCTGACCCACCAGTCTGGCCCTCGGCAGGAGGGTCCCCCCCTACGAGCCTGGTCCTGCTCAAGGTTTCTTCCCTCCTAAAGGGGAGTTTTTCCTTGCCACTGTTTGGCTTAAGGTTTTTCTCCCACTAGGGGAGTTTTTACCTGCCATTGTTTATGTAATAACTGCTCGGGGGTCATGTTCTGGGTATGGGTCTCTGGAAAGCGTCTAGAGACAACTCTGTTGTATTAGACGCTATATAAATAAAATTGAATTGTAACAAACAAAATTAGAATGATAAAATTATATGAAAAATCTTGGTTTAAAAAATGCATTGATCCCTTCATTTAACTTGAGTTTCATTTCTTGGCAGAGATAAAACCCTTGCATTTATGTATTAACATTTTTATTAATTTGTTAATGTGCATCTATTTCTGCTTTCAGGCCTGCAACACATTTATAATAAATATATCTTTCCTTCCCACAACAGACAAAAGGCGTTCAAGCATTGTTTTAGTTGCAGCTACTGTTTTGTCCAATTTTCCTGTAAAAACAGCTCAAGGTGTGCAGGAATACAGATATTTGGCTTTCTTAGGCTACATTACATTTAGCAGACGCATTTAGCAGACGCATTTAGCAGACGCACTTATTACATATGGCAGAGGAAAACAATCAAGCCACAATAAACGTGGTAACTTGTAGACAATAGTGGAATTGTGTCAAAACATGGTTGAACTGTTGCCTTCAAAGCTCTCCAATTCTGGACAGGTCAGGACTGCAAATGTAACCCTGGAGAAGATGTGGTCTCCAAGGCAGATGTCCCTCTTTAATCTCCACGTATACTTTCTTGGCAAGGCAAGGCAAGTTTATTTATATAGCACAATTCAACACAAGGCAATTCCAAGTGCTTTAAATCAACATTAAAATGCATTGATGCATCCATCACAGAAGCTGAAATGAGCTCTGCCAGGAGCAGTGAAACAACTTCAGGTTGGTAAAAAAGGCCTGGCTTGTATTTCTGTTGCTGCTCAGGAAAACACATTTAACAGGGGAACAGCAATTTTTGACACAACAGCAATAAGAACAAATACAAAGGGCAGATGTTTATCCGTTTTAGGAGTAAAACTGTGGAACTCATTAGATAACGACCTTAAACTAGCAAACTCAATAAAAGTATACAATATATTATTCAAAGCAAAGGTAATGGACACATATAAAGAAGCAGAATGAGATATCATGAGATAAAATGACAACTTAAATTGGTTTTGTCCGTTTCCTTAGCATCTTTTCACTTTCTGTTTTCAGAGCTATCATTATTACTATTATCATCATTATTACTATTACTATTATTACAGTTATTTAAGCTATTATTATTATTATTATTACTATTATTATTATTATCATCATCGTCATTATTGTTAATATTATTATTATTACTATTATTATTATTTTGTGTAGACTTAAGATACTTCATTTGTTCTTTTTCTATATTCTATTCTGTTAAAAGGTGGGCAAGATAATCTTTATGCTTCAAGCCCAGACCTTTTCGATCAAAATAATCACAATGTTGACCAGGGAAAAACCTGTGTTATCTTGTTTGTTGATTTTTATGTTTGTGATTGACTGAAATAAATATTAACTAACTAACTAACCGTGTTCTGGTTAAGCGCACATTCCTCAGAAACCAGAGACATCTTCGTTGTCCCGCATTATGAGAACCTGTATAGAAGGAAATAAATATGTCAAGCCTGGATGCCAGCAAGCATATAGCAGACATCTACACAGACAGGTGGAAGCATCAGTGGGATGATCAGAGGGGGGACTGCAGGTGAGCACGCAGATCCTGAAGCTCTGGCCTGCAAACATACACAAAAGAGAAAAAGGGAAATTATTCTACCATAAATAAGAAAGTGGAAGAGGAGAAGAGAAGAACAGATCATTTCTATATAAATGGTCACATAACTGACTTGCAATTATTTTTTACAGAATTTTAGGTTGGAAATTGTTCTATAATTAGCTAAGGTGTCTGGGTCAAGAGAAGGTTTTTTAAGTAAAGGTTTAATTACTTTAACTTTGAAAACCTGTGGTACATATCCTAAGCTTAGGGATAGGTTGATTTGGTCCAGTATTGTCGCACCAATAAGAGAAAAAACATTTTTGAATAGTGGAGTCGGGATGGGGTCTAACATACATGTGGTTGACTTAGCTCTATTAACGAGTGAGGTCAGCTCAGGGAGGTCTATAGGATCAAAACAGTCTAGAGTCAAGTCAGAGCCTAGGGAAGTCGCTAAAGCTGAAGAAACGCCCACAACCGGCTGGTCGATTTCTTCTCTAATTCTTGTGATTTTACTGTTGAAGAAGCTCATAAAGTCTTCCCTACTGAGAGCTGCAGGAATGCACGGCTCAACAGAGTTGTGACTCTTTGTCAGCCTGGCTACAGTGCTGAACAGAAAACGTGGGTTACTTTTGTCGCAGAAAAACTCCAGGTTCATTGAGATAAACCTGGTCCCGACCAGGTTAGGTTCAGAGAGTCTGTTACTACGGTAACTGACCAGGTTAGTTTCAGAGAGTCTGTTACTACGGTAACTGACCAGGTTAGTTTCAGAGAGTCTGTTACTACGGTAACTGACCAGGTTAGGTTCAGAGAGTCTGTTACTACGGTAACTGACCAGGTTAGGTTCAGAGAGTCTGTTACTACGGTAACTGACCAGGTTAGGTTCAGAGAGACTGTTACTACGGTAACTGACCAGGTTAGATTCAGAGAGTCTGTTACTACGGTAACTGACCGAGAGCTTAAGTTACCTCTCTTTGTGAAACAGGCTAGAGTTACCTCTCTTTCTCTGGTTTGAGTTACCTCCCTTTGTGAAACGGAAAACTCAGAGTTTCCCTCATTTCAGGGTTAACAGACTCAGAGTTTTCACTAAACCTGCTTTGTGAAACGGACCTCAGCTCTTTTTGCCCCAGAACAGCTCAACTTTGGATTCATTACTCCACACATTTTGTTTCCAGAAGTGTTTCAGGTTGCCATGGTGCTCTTTGGTAAACATCAGCTTATCAGCAACGTTGGTTTTGAAGAGCAGCAATTTCCTTTGCTGTGTTCTGCCATCTCATGACTTGCTTATGCTAGACCAGAGCTGTTTCCTGCTCCCGTGATGTTTTCAAGTGGTTAGCTGTTCCTTGTATGTTCTTTGACTCAGTGAGGATTCTCGGTTGTGTCCTTGGAGTCATCTTGGCTGGACATCCATTGCTAGGAAGACAGTGTGTCTGACTGAGGACTGATGGCTGCATCAACGATCTGAGGTGACTCTGCCTTTCCAACCTTATGCAGATCAAATGATCTTGATACGTAAGGGACGGTTTATGTCTGCTGATGTCTCTTGAGAACAACACATTCTTTGAGTGTCTTTTATCAATCAAAGTAGCTCTGGACCAAATTTCCACTCCTGTCACTAAGTGGAATTAAGGTGCACCAACTGCTGACCCCAACTAGAATTTGCAGGAGTAATTAGTCTGTGGTTCATTTATTTTTCCACCAACATTGTGTTTTCAATAAAGAAGTAGAAACAATTAAAGCTGCAAGCAGCGATGAACGGGCCCTCGCGCGTGCAATTTTCCCTAATAAAGGTCAAGGAATCAAAACTAAGTCCAATGACACCACCCATGACTCTTTATGTCAAACTATTCAAAAAATGTGGCAAAAAATAGGAACTATCAAATATCGACAGAAGAAGGGGCAAGGGCTAATTTGCACCAATTAAGGTGAAGGAGTCAAAACTGAGTCCGATAACACCATGTAACGCCGCATTATGTAATAAAATTCTTGAACGCAATATGTAATAAAGTTTGCCATGTATTGTCAAATGTCCGACCTGTCTGTTTAGATTATAGATGTATTGGCAGAATTGGTGTATTGGTGAACAGTCAGAATGGAGAGTCGGACTAATGGGATCTCCCATTGGTTCGACCAGGTCGGACTTGTCAAACTAATGGGAGTTCAACCTAATGACATGGACCCGGTCAAAATATAGAACTAACTCCTTCAAACACATTCTCTATGATTATAATAAACACAGTTATATTTGATTAAGTTTTGACTAATGAAACATCTTACTAGTTTGTAAAATTCATTCTTAGTTATGAGTCATGCTAGAATAATTAAAATCAATGTTGTTCCGACATTATCGTGTTATGTGTTTTATTAAGACATCAATTTTGGTGGTTTATTACATAATGCAGCAAATTATTAAATTTTCTTCATAAAAAACATCCGCATTTTGTAATAACCGACGCAATATGTAACAACTTATTACAAAATGCGGCAAACTTTATTACATATTGCGTTCAAGAATTTTATTACAAAATGCGGCATGTTATTACATAATGCATAATGCATAATGCATAATGCATAATACATTATTACTCAATGATGTGAAAATGTATTACATTATTATATAATGCAGCATTATTACATAATGCGGTGTACACACCACCCACGACTGTGTATGTCAAACCATTCAAAAGTTATGGCAGAAAATAGGATCTATCAAATATCGACCAATCAGATGAAGGGGGGGGTGCGCTTTTTGGCGTCTAGCATCGCCACGGTAACGCTTTTGACTGAAAAAAGTCATGCGCATCGTCGCAGGATCGAGACGCACATTTTGATGTATAACACACCTGGGTGCACGTTACGTTTTGGGCGAAGGAATGGCATAAATTGCGCCAAAATTACACGATTAATTCAAAATGTTCAAAATGGCCGACTTCCTGTTCGGTTTGGGCCATGGCGCCAAGAGACTTTTCTTTAAGTTGCGACATAATACAGGTGTGTACCGATTTTCGTGCATGTACGTCAAACCGTATTGTGGGGCTTGAGGCACAAAGTTTTCTAGGGGGCGCTGTTGAGCCATTAGGCCACGCCCATTAATGCAAACCATTAAATATCAAATTTTTCGCTAGGCCTGGCTTGCGTGAAAAATTTGGTGACTTTTGGGGCATGTTTAGGGGGGCAAAAAGTCTCTAATTTCGTCGGAAGAAAAACGAGGATAAAAACAAAAACGAGAACGAGAAAAACAACAATTCCTACAGATACTATAGGGCCTTCGCACTGTAAGTGCTCGGGCCTTAATAATGACTGTTTACAGCTTAAGCACATTGTTGTTGTTGTGGACGGAGATGGGGTCACATTTGAGCTTGGCTAAACCTGCATTATCATGCCGCCCTCCAGAAACTGAACAACAAACATGAAGCAAAGTGGAAGCAGAGCAACTGGGTTGGCTATGGATGGAGCAGAGGGAGGAGCGGGTTATTCTGAGTAAACTGGACCTCCCACTGTTCAGAGTTAACAACAGAGACAAAAAGACAGTCAGAGACGGGACATGAGGCAGGACATGAGGCAGGACATGAGAAGGCATTTGACAGCTTTTCTGAGTGAAAACATTAAGTTCCCTTCCATAAATGAGCATAATGATGATTATAATCAGAGCTGAGCAAACACGTTATTCTAGACCACTAAATCTGCTGTTATCTATAAAATAATTACTTCAAGTTCACTTAAAAACAAGTACATCTGCAACATCTGCAAAAGGTGTTAACAAAACCATTGCTCTATTATTATTATTATTATTATTAGGGCCTGAGCACTGACAGTGCGAAGGCTCTATTGTACCTGTAGGATTTTTTTTTCCTCGTTTTTCTCGTCTTTTTCCGACGAAATGAGGGCCTTTTTTCCCCCTAAACGTGCCCCAAAAGTCACCAAATTTTGCATGCAAGCCAGGCCTGGTGAAAAATGTGATATTTAATGGTTTGTATTAATGGCCATGGCCTAATGGCTCAACAGCGCCCCCTAGAAAACTTTGTGCCTCAAGCCCCACAATACGGTTTGACGTACATGCACGAAAATCGGTACCCGCCTGTATCATGTCGCAACTTAAAGAAAAGTCTCTTGTCGCCATGGCCGAAACCGAACAGGAAGTCGGCCATTTTGAATCAATTGTGTCATTTTGGCGAAATTTATGCCATTTCTTCAGCCGCTTCAGAGCCCGAACCGTAACGTGCACCCAGGTGTGTTATACATTAAAATGTGCGTCTCCATCCTGCGACGACGCGCATTACTTTTCTTAGTCAAAAGCGTTACCGTGGTGACGCTAGACGCCAAAAAGCGCGCCCACCCTTCATCTGATTGGTTCAGACAGAAAAAACTGCCTCAAGCCCCATAATACGGTTTGACGTACATGCACGAAAATCGCCTGTATCATGTTGCAACTTAAAGAAAAAAAAGAAAAAGAAAAGCATATCAGAAATTAAACCATCCAGGACTTTCTATGTCAAACCATTCAAAAGTTATGGCAGAAAATAGGAACTATAAAATATCAACCAATCAGAAGAAGGGGTGGAGCCAATTTGCACCAATTATGTTCAAGGACTCAAAACCATGTCCGATGACACCACCCACGAGTCTTTATGTCAAACCATTCAAAAGTTATTGCAGAAAAGAGGGACTATCACATATCGACCAATCAGAAGAAGGGTCGGGGCTAATTCATGCCAATGAAGGTCAAGGACTCAATAACAAGTAAGATGACACCACCCACGCGTCTTTATGTCAAACCATTCAAAAGTTATGGCAGAAAGTAGGAACTATCAAATATGGACCAATCAGATGAAGGGGGGGACGTACTTTTCGGCGTCTATCGTCGCCACGGTAACACTTTTGACTGAGAAAAGTAATGCGCATCATCGCAGGATGGAGACGCACATTTTGATGTATAACACACCTGGGTGCACGTTACGGTTCGAGCCGCATTAAAGGCCGAAGAAATGGCATAAATTGTGCCAAAATTACACGAGAAAAAAAAAAACAATTCCTACAGATACAATAGGGCCTTCACACTGTAAGTGCTCGAGCCCTAATAAAATTCCTATATTAAGCTTCAATAGGACTTCCCAGGACCAGGTCTAACCTCCTACCAGCTTGAGGGCTAAACTTAGATCCTGTAGCATGGACTCTGAGACTGACCAAGAACTTGGTTGTGATTTTCTAACCATGAGCAACTCATGCTAACAGAAATGGTGACAGTTTCCTCCTCGATTCAACTGGAAACCATCACCAAGCAGAAGAGTCACGATGGAAACCAGGCGGTGGCAGCATTCAGGCGATGTTTCTGCAGCTGTCTGAAGTATAAACGCATCAAGCCACTCAAGAAGTGGGTCATACCGGGGTCTGCTGTGAGAGTAATCCAGAACACATTGTTTAACTGAAGCCTAATGGATTGCAGAGATGGCTTATCTGATTAGCAGTAGCTTGTTAGCCTGGAACAATTTTAAACGTCTGTTTGACATTCAGTCTGGATCTGATGAGTTGTTCCTCTGAGAAAACATGAAATCGGCTACACCCTCTGCAAAGAAATGAAGTTCTGGACCAGCACCAGAACCTGCTGGAGCGAACTGAGTGGCAGCTGAAGTGGAGGTGTTCTGTATTGGTGGCATGGTGCCGGGTGACCCTCCGGTCATAGATCCCAGCTCACAAGTTTCAGCTTCCAATCGTTCTACCTCTTCAGCCAAGTTCAGTTTACATGATATTGACTTTTATAGATCATTATATTGTGCACATCACATGGCTCATCATCGACAATCAGGCAGCTAAAGATGCCAGATGCCTCGCGCTACGGGCCGTTTTTTTTTGTTTTTTTCAAAATTTCGCACAGGGCCTTGCAAATCTCCCAGACAGCTCTGTACAGATGTGTTTACATTACCCAGAAATGCTCTTAATTGTTACCCTAGATTCACACTGAAAGCCGCACAGGCGTCATAGGCATCCGGTTGCCATTCATTTTCTATGAAAGTGCGCTGCAAGAGGCGTCGGAGGCCACGGAGGCGTTGGAGGCGTCGGGAGCAGCGCGTTGGAGGCATCCAGAGCGTCAATTTTAAGTTGAAAATTCTCAAGGGTTTTTCTCAATGCATGAGTCAAAATATAATTTGCATGATGTTTGTAAATTTGTTGTACAAAAAGCTAGTTCAAAGAGACCCTCCCTGCGGCTCCACCATCACCATATCACCATCCCCCTCCTCCCCCCCTGCGGCCTCACCTCCATCATCCCCCCCCTCCCCCCCCCCCACTGCCAACCTTTTCACACCTCACCTCAGCCAACCCCCCCCCCACCTCTGTCTACCCCCCTCCCCCCACCCGAGACCCTGCCTGCACTCAAGATCTCTGTGGAAGACGTGTGTCGGCTGTTCCAGCGGCAGAAGATCAGGAAGGCTCCAGGCCCGGACGGCGTGACTCCCTCCTGCCTGAGAGCCTGCGCCGAGCAGCTGGCTCCCACCTTCACAAGGATCTTCAACCGGTCCCTGGAGCTGTGTGAGGTGCCCTCATGCCTCAAACGCTCCACCATCATCCCAGTCCTGAAGAAACCCACCATCACAGGTCTAAATGACTACAGACCCGTCACCCTGACGTCTGTGGTCATGAAGACCTTTGAGCGGCTGGTGTTGAGCCACTTGAAAGACATCACAGGCTCCCTGCTCGACCCCCTGCAGTTTGCTTACCGGGCAAACCGGTCGGTGGATGACACAGTCAACATCGGACTGCACCACATCCTGCGTCATCTCGACACCTCAGGGACTTATGCGAGGATCCTGTTTGTGGACTTCAGCTCGGCGTTCAACACGATCGCTCCCGCAATCCTCCACCAGAAGCTCACCCAGCTCACCGTGCCTGCCTCCACCTGTCTGCTCTTGCTGTGATTGGTCTGCAGGACGCTCTAACTGATGCTGTGATTGGTCTGCAGGACGCTCTAACTGATGCTGTGATTGGTCTGCAGGACGCTCTAACTCTTGCTGTGATTGGTCTGCAGGACGCTCTAACCGATGCTGTGATTGGTCTGCAGGACTCTCTAACTGATGCTGTGATTGGTCTGCAGGACGCTCTAACTGATGCTGTGATTGGTCTGCAGGACGCTCTAACTGATGCTGTGATTGGTCTGCAGGACGCTCTAACTCTTGCTGTGATTGGTCTGCAGGACGCTCTAATCGATGCTGTGATTGGTCTGCAGGACGCTCTAACTCTTGCTGTGATTGGTCTGCAGGACGCTCTAACTCTTGCTGTGATTGGTCTGCAGGACGCTCTAACTGATGCTGTGATTGGTCTGCAGAACGCTCTAACTGATGCTGTGATTGGTCTGCAGGACGCTCTAACTGATGCTGTGATTGGTCTGCAGGACGCTCTAACTGATGCTGTGATTGGTCTGCAGGACGCTCTAACTCTTGCTGTGATTGGTCTGCAGGACGCTCTAACCGATGCTGTGATTGGTCTGCAGGACGCTCTAACTCTTGCTGTGATTGGTCTGCAGGACGCTCTAGCTGATTCTGTGATTGGTCTGCAGAACGCTCTAACTCTTGCTGTGATTGGTCTGCAGGACACTCTAACTGATGCTGTGATTAGTCTGCAGGACGCTCTAACTCTTGCTGTGATTGGTCTGCAGGACGCTCTAACTGATGCTGTGATTGGTCTGCAGGACGCTCTAACTCTTGCTGTGATTGGTCTGCAGGACGCTCTAACTGATTCTGTGATTGGTCTGCAGAACGCTCTAACTCTTGCTGTGATTGGTCTGCAGGACGCTCTAACTGATGCTGTGATTGGTCTGCAGGATGCTCTAACTTATGCTGTGATTGGTCTGCAGGACGCTCTAACTGATGCTGTGATTGGTCTGCAGGACGCTCTAGCTCTTGCTGTGATTGGTCTGCAGGACGCTCTAACTCTTGCTGTGATTGGTCTGCAGGACGCTCTAACTGATGCTGTGATTGGTCTGCAGGATGCTCTAGCTCTTGCTGTGATTGGTCTGCAGGACGCTCTAACTCTTGCTGTGATTGGTCTGCAGGACGCTCTAACTGATGCTGTGATTGGTCTGCAGGACGCTCTAACTCTTGCTGTGATTGGTCTGCAGGACTCTCTAACTGATGCTGTGATTGGTCTGCAGAACGCTCTAACTCTTGCTGTGATTGGTCTGCAGGACGCTCTAACTGATGCTGTGATTGGTCTGCAGGACGCTCTAACTGATGCTGTGATTGGTCTGCAGGACGCTCTAACTCTTGCTGTGATTGGTCTGCAGGACGCTCTAACCGATGCTGTGATTGGTCTGCAGGACTCTCTAACTGATGCTGTGATTGGTCTGCAGGACGCTCTAACTGATGCTGTGATTGGTCTGCAGGACGCTCTAACTGATGCTGTGATTGGTCTGCAGGACGCTCTAACTCTTGCTGTGATTGGTCTGCAGGACGCTCTAACTCTTGCTGTGATTGGTCTGCAGGACGCTCTAACTCTTGCTGTGATTGGTCTGCAGGACGCTCTAACTCTTGCTGTGATTGGTCTGCAGGATGCTCTAACCGATGCTGTGATTGGTCTGCAGGACGCTCTAACTCTTGCTGTGATTGGTCTGCAGGACGCTCTAACTGATGCTGTGATTGGTCTGCAGGACGCTCTAACTCTTGCTGTGATTGGTCTGCAGGACGCTCTAACTGATGCTGTGATTGGTCTGCAGGACGCTCTAATCGATGCTGTGATTGGTCTGCAGGACGCTCTAACTCTTGCTGTGATTGGTCTGCAGGACGCTCTAACTGATGCTGTGATTGGTCTGCAGGATGCTCTAACTGATGCTGTGATTGGTCTGCAGGACGCTCTAATCGATGCTGTGATTGGTCTGCAGGACGCTCTAACTGATGCTGTGATTGGTCTGCAGGACGCTCTAACTGATGCTGTGATTGGTCTGCAGGACGCTCTAACTCTTGCTGTGATTGGACTGCAGGACGCTCTAACTGATGCTGTGATTGGTCTGCAGGACGCTCTAACTCTTGCTGTGATTGGTCTGCAGGACGCTCTAACTGATTCTGTGATTGGTCTGCAGAACGCTCTAACTCTTGCTGTGATTGGTCTGCAGGACGCTCTAACTGATGCTGTGATTGGTCTGCAGGATGCTCTAACTTATGCTGTGATTGGTCTGCAGGACGTTCTAACTGATGCTGTGATTGGTCTGCAGGACGCTCTAGCTCTTGCTGTGATTGGTCTGCAGGACGCTCTAACTCTTGGTGTGATTGGTCTGCAGGACGCTCTAACTGATGCTGTGATTGGTCTGCAGGACGCTCTAACTCTTGCTGTGATTGGTCTGCAGGACGCTCTAACTGATGCTGTGATTGGTCTGCAGGACGCTCTAACTCTTGCTGTGATTGGTCTGCAGGACGCTCTAACTGATGCTGTGATTGGTCTGCAGGATGCTCTAACTTATGCTGTGATTGGTCTGCAGGACGCTCTAACTGATGCTGTGATTGGTCTGCAGGACGCTCTAGCTCTTGCTGTGATTGGTCTGCAGGACGCTCTAACTCTTGCTGTGATTGGTCTGCAGGACGCTCTAACTGATGCTGTGATTGGTCTGCAGGACGCTCTAACTCTTGCTGTGATTGGTCTGCAGGACGCTCTAACTGATTCTGTGATTGGTCTGCAGAACGCTCTAACTCTTGCTGTGATTGGTCTGCAGGACGCTCTAACTGATGCTGTGATTGGTCTGCAGGATGCTCTAACTTATGCTGTGATTGGTCTGCAGGACGCTCTAACTGATGCTGTGATTGGTCTGCAGGACGCTCTAGCTCTTGCTGTGATTGGTCTGCAGGACGCTCTAACTCTTGCTGTGATTGGTCTGCAGGACGCTCTAACTGATGCTTTGATTGGTCTGCAGGACGCTCTAGCTCTTGCTGTGATTGGTCTGCAGGACGCTCTAACTCTTGCTGTGATTGGTCTGCAGGACGCTCTAACTGATGCTGTGATTGGTCTGCAGGACGCTCTAACTCTTGCTGTGATTGGTCTGCAGGACTCTCTAACTGATGCTGTGATTGGTCTGCAGAACGCTCTAACTCTTGCTGTGATTGGTCTGCAGGACGCTCTAACTGATGCTGTGATTGGTCTGCAGGACGCTCTAACTGATGCTGTGATTGGTCTGCAGGACGCTCTAACTCTTGCTGTGATTGGTCTGCAGGACGCTCTAACCGATGCTGTGATTGGTCTGCAGGACTCTCTAACTGATGCTGTGATTGGTCTGCAGGACGCTCTAACTGATGCTGCGATTGGTCTGCAGGACGCTCTAACTGATGCTGTGATTGGTCTGCAGGACGCTCTAACTCTTGCTGTGATTGGTCTGCAGGACGCTCTAACTCTTGCTGTGATTGGTCTGCAGGACGCTCTAACTCTTGCTGTGATTGGTCTGCAGGACGCTCTAACTCTTGCTGTGATTGGTCTGCAGGATGCTCTAACCGATGCTGTGATTGGTCTGCAGGACGCTCTAACTGATGCTGTGATTGGTCTGCAGGACGCTCTAACTCTTGCTGTGATTGGTCTGCAGGACGCTCTAACTGATGCTGTGATTGGTCTGCAGGACGCTCTAATCGATGCTGTGATTGGTCTGCAGGACGCTCTAACTCTTGCTGTGATTGGTCTGCAGGACGCTCTAACTGATGCTGTGATTGGTCTGCAGGATGCTCTAACTGATGCTGTGATTGGTCTGCAGGACGCTCTAATCGATGCTGTGATTGGTCTGCAGGACGCTCTAGCTGATGCTGTGATTGGTCTGCAGGACGCTCTAACTGATGCTGTGATTGGTCTGCAGGACGCTCTAACTCTTGCTGTGATTGGTCTGCAGGACGTTCTAACTGATGCTGTGATTGGTCTGCAGGACGCTCTAACTCTTGCTGTGATTGGTCTGCAGGACGCTCTAACTGATTCTGTGATTGGTCTGCAGAACGCTCTAACTCTTGCTGTGATTGGTCTGCAGGACGCTCTAACTGATGCTGTGATTGGTCTGCAGGATGCTCTAACTTATGCTGTGATTGGTCTGCAGGACGCTCTAACTGATGCTGTGATTGGTCTGCAGGACGCTCTAGCTCTTGCTGTGATTGGTCTGCAGGACGCTCTAACTCTTGCTGTGGTTGGTCTGCAGGACGCTCTAACTGATGCTGTGATTGGTCTGCAGGACGCTCTAGCTCTTGCTGTGATTGGTCTGCAGGACGCTCTAACTCTTGCTGTGATTGGTCTGCAGGACGCTCTAACCGATGCTGTGATTGGTCTGCAGGACGCTCTAACTCTTGCTGTGATTGGTCTGCAGGACTCTCTAACTGATGCTGTGATTGGTCTGCAGAACGCTCTAACTCTTGCTGTGATTGGTCTGCAGGACGCTCTAACTGATGCTGTGATTGGTCTGCAGGACGCTCTAACTGATGCTGTGATTGGTCTGCAGGACGCTCTAACTCTTGCTGTGATTGGTCTGCAGGACGCTCTAACCGATGCTGTGATTGGTCTGCAGGACTCTCTAACTGATGCTGTGATTGGTCTGCAGGACGCTCTAACTGATGCTGTGATTGGTCTGCAGGACGCTCTAACTGATGCTGTGATTGGTCTGCAGGACGCTCTAACTCTTGCTGTGATTGGTCTGCAGGACGCTCTAACTCTTGCTGTGATTGGTCTGCAGGACGCTCTAACTCTTGCTGTGATTGGTCTGCAGGACGCTCTAACTCTTGCTGTGATTGGTCTGCAGGATGCTCTAACCGATGCTGTGATTGGTCTGCAGGACGCTCTAACTCTTGCTGTGATTGGTCTGCAGGACGCTCTAACTGATGCTGTGATTGGTCTGCAGGACGCTCTAACTCTTGCTGTGATTGGTCTGCAGGACGCTCTAACTGATGCTGTGATTGGTCTGCAGGACGCTCTAATCGATGCTGTGATTGGTCTGCAGGACGCTCTAACTCTTGCTGTGATTGGTCTGCAGGACGCTCTAACTGATGCTGTGATTGGTCTGCAGGATGCTCTAACTGATGCTGTGATTGGTCTGCAGGACGCTCTAATCGATGCTGTGATTGGTCTGCAGGACGCTCTAACTGATGCTGTGATTGGTCTGCAGGACGCTCTAACTCTTGCTGTGATTGGTCTGCAGGACGCTCTAACTCTTGCTGTGATTGTTCTGCAGGACGCTCTAACTCTTGCTTTGATTGGTCTGCAGGATGCTCTAACCGATGCCTTGGTTGGTCTGCAGGACGCTCTAACTCTTGCTGTGATTGTTCTGTAGGACGCTCTAACTGATGCTGTGATTGGTCTGCAGGACGCTCTAACTCTTGCTGTGATTGGTCTGCAGGACGCTCTAACCGATGCTGTGATTGGTCTGCAGGACTCTCTAACTGATGCTGTGATTGGTCTGCAGGACGCTCTAACTCTTGCTGTGATTGGTCTGCAGGACGCTCTAACTCTTGCTGTGATTGGTCTGCAGGACGCTCTAACTCTTGCTGTGATTGGTCTGCAGGATGCTCTAACCGATGCTGTGATTGGTCTGCAGGACGCTCTAACTCTTGCTGTGATTGGTCTGCAGGACGCTCTAACTGATGCTGTGATTGGTCTGCAGGACGCTCTAACTCTTGCTGTGATTGGTCTGCAGGACGCTCTAACTGATGCTGTGATTGGTCTGCAGGACGCTCTAACTGATGCTGTGATTGGTCTGCAGGACGCTCTAACTCTTGCTGTGATTGGTCTGCAGGACGCTCTAACCGATGCTGTGATTGGTCTGCAGGATGCTCTAACTTATGCTGTGATTGGTCTGCAGGACGCTCTAACTGATGCTGTGATTGGTCTGCAGGACGCTCTAGCTCTTGCTGTGATTGGTCTGCAGGACGCTCTAACTCTTGCTGTGATTGGTCTGCAGGACGCTCTAACTGATGCTGTGATTGGTCTGCAGGACGCTCTAACTCTTGCTGTGATTGGTCTGCAGGACGCTCTAACTGATGCTGTGATTGGTCTGCAGGACGCTCTAACTCTTGCTGTGATTGGTCTGCAGGACGCTCTAACTGATGCTGTGATTGGTCTGCAGGATGCTCTAACTTATGCTGTGATTGGTCTGCAGGACGCTCTAACTGATGCTGTGATTGGTCTGCAGGACGCTCTAGCTCTTGCTGTGATTGGTCTGCAGGACGCTCTAACTCTTGCTGTGATTGGTCTGCAGGACGCTCTAACTGATGCTGTGATTGGTCTGCAGGACGCTCTAACTCTTGCTGTGATTGGTCTGCAGGACGCTCTAACTGATTCTGTGATTGGTCTGCAGAACGCTCTAACTCTTGCTGTGATTGGTCTGCAGGACGCTCTAACTGATGCTGTGATTGGTCTGCAGGATGCTCTAACTTATGCTGTGATTGGTCTGCAGGACGCTCTAACTGATGCTGTGATTGGTCTGCAGGACGCTCTAGCTCTTGCTGTGATTGGTCTGCAGGACGCTCTAACTCTTGCTGTGATTGGTCTGCAGGACGCTCTAGCTGATTCTGTGATTGGTCTGCAGAACGCTCTAACTCTTGCTGTGATTGGTCTGCAGGACACTCTAACTGATGCTGTGATTAGTCTGCAGGACGCTCTAACTCTTGCTGTGATTGGTCTGCAGGACGCTCTAACTGATGCTGTGATTGGTCTGCAGGACGCTCTAACTCTTGCTGTGATTGGTCTGCAGGACGCTCTAACTGATTCTGTGATTGGTCTGCAGAACGCTCTAACTCTTGCTGTGATTGGTCTGCAGGACGCTCTAACTGATGCTGTGATTGGTCTGCAGGATGCTCTAACTTATGCTGTGATTGGTCTGCAGGACGCTCTAACTGATGCTGTGATTGGTCTGCAGGACGCTCTAGCTCTTGCTGTGATTGGTCTGCAGGACGCTCTAACTCTTGCTGTGATTGGTCTGCAGGACGCTCTAACTGATGCTGTGATTGGTCTGCAGGATGCTCTAGCTCTTGCTGTGATTGGTCTGCAGGACGCTCTAACTCTTGCTGTGATTGGTCTGCAGGACGCTCTAACTGATGCTGTGATTGGTCTGCAGGACGCTCTAACTCTTGCTGTGATTGGTCTGCAGGACTCTCTAACTGATGCTGTGATTGGTCTGCAGAACGCTCTAACTCTTGCTGTGATTGGTCTGCAGGACGCTCTAACTGATGCTGTGATTGGTCTGCAGGACGCTCTAACTGATGCTGTGATTGGTCTGCAGGACGCTCTAACTCTTGCTGTGATTGGTCTGCAGGACGCTCTAACCGATGCTGTGATTGGTCTGCAGGACTCTCTAACTGATGCTGTGATTGGTCTGCAGGACGCTCTAACTGATGCTGTGATTGGTCTGCAGGACGCTCTAACTGATGCTGTGATTGGTCTGCAGGACGCTCTAACTCTTGCTGTGATTGGTCTGCAGGACGCTCTAACTCTTGCTGTGATTGGTCTGCAGGACGCTCTAACTCTTGCTGTGATTGGTCTGCAGGACGCTCTAACTCTTGCTGTGATTGGTCTGCAGGATGCTCTAACCGATGCTGTGATTGGTCTGCAGGACGCTCTAACTCTTGCTGTGATTGGTCTGCAGGACGCTCTAACTGATGCTGTGATTGGTCTGCAGGACGCTCTAACTCTTGCTGTGATTGGTCTGCAGGACGCTCTAACTGATGCTGTGATTGGTCTGCAGGACGCTCTAATCGATGCTGTGATTGGTCTGCAGGACGCTCTAACTCTTGCTGTGATTGGTCTGCAGGACGCTCTAACTGATGCTGTGATTGGTCTGCAGGATGCTCTAACTGATGCTGTGATTGGTCTGCAGGACGCTCTAATCGATGCTGTGATTGGTCTGCAGGACGCTCTAACTGATGCTGTGATTGGTCTGCAGGACGCTCTAACTGATGCTGTGATTGGTCTGCAGGACGCTCTAACTCTTGCTGTGATTGGTCTGCAGGACGCTCTAACTGATGCTGTGATTGGTCTGCAGGACGCTCTAACTCTTGCTGTGATTGGTCTGCAGGACGCTCTAACTGATTCTGTGATTGGTCTGCAGAACGCTCTAACTCTTGCTGTGATTGGTCTGCAGGACGCTCTAACTGATGCTGTGATTGGTCTGCAGGATGCTCTAACTTATGCTGTGATTGGTCTGCAGGACGTTCTAACTGATGCTGTGATTGGTCTGCAGGACGCTCTAGCTCTTGCTGTGATTGGTCTGCAGGACGCTCTAACTCTTGGTGTGATTGGTCTGCAGGACGCTCTAACTGATGCTGTGATTGGTCTGCAGGACGCTCTAACTCTTGCTGTGATTGGTCTGCAGGACGCTCTAACTGATGCTGTGATTGGTCTGCAGGACGCTCTAACTCTTGCTGTGATTGGTCTGCAGGACGCTCTAACTGATGCTGTGATTGGTCTGCAGGATGCTCTAACTTATGCTGTGATTGGTCTGCAGGACGCTCTAACTGATGCTGTGATTGGTCTGCAGGACGCTCTAGCTCTTGCTGTGATTGGTCTGCAGGACGCTCTAACTCTTGCTGTGATTGGTCTGCAGGACGCTCTAACTGATGCTGTGATTGGTCTGCAGGACGCTCTAACTCTTGCTGTGATTGGTCTGCAGGACGCTCTAACTGATTCTGTGATTGGTCTGCAGAACGCTCTAACTCTTGCTGTGATTGGTCTGCAGGACGCTCTAACTGATGCTGTGATTGGTCTGCAGGATGCTCTAACTTATGCTGTGATTGGTCTGCAGGACGCTCTAACTGATGCTGTGATTGGTCTGCAGGACGCTCTAGCTCTTGCTGTGATTGGTCTGCAGGACGCTCTAACTCTTGCTGTGATTGGTCTGCAGGACGCTCTAACTGATGCTTTGATTGGTCTGCAGGACGCTCTAGCTCTTGCTGTGATTGGTCTGCAGGACGCTCTAACTCTTGCTGTGATTGGTCTGCAGGACGCTCTAACTGATGCTGTGATTGGTCTGCAGGACGCTCTAACTCTTGCTGTGATTGGTCTGCAGGACTCTCTAACTGATGCTGTGATTGGTCTGCAGAACGCTCTAACTGATGCTGTGATTGGTCTGCAGGACGCTCTAACTCTTGCTGTGATTGGTCTGCAGGACGCTCTAACTGATGCTGTGATTGGTCTGCAGGACGCTCTAACTCTTGCTGTGATTGGTCTGCAGGACGCTCTAACCGATGCTGTGATTGGTCTGCAGGACTCTCTAACTGATGCTGTGATTGGTC
Source organism: Cololabis saira (assembly GCF_033807715.1). NCBI lineage: Eukaryota > Metazoa > Chordata > Actinopteri > Beloniformes > Belonidae > Cololabis > Cololabis saira. The sequence continues at coordinate 1,787,909 of NC_084608.1, read as the reverse complement.
TGCAGGACGCTCTAACTGATGCTGCGATTGGTCTGCAGGACGCTCTAACTGATGCTGTGATTGGTCTGCAGGACGCTCTAACTCTTGCTGTGATTGGTCTGCAGGACGCTCTAACTCTTGCTGTGATTGGTCTGCAGGACGCTCTAACTCTTGCTGTGATTGGTCTGCAGGACGCTCTAACTCTTGCTGTGATTGGTCTGCAGGATGCTCTAACCGATGCTGTGATTGGTCTGCAGGACGCTCTAACTGATGCTGTGATTGGTCTGCAGGACTCTCTAACTGATGCTGTGATTGGTCTGCAGGACGCTCTAACTGATGCTGTGATTGGTCTGCAGGACGCTCTAATCGATGCTGTGATTGGTCTGCAGGACGCTCTAACTCTTGCTGTGATTGGTCTGCAGGACGCTCTAACTGATGCTGTGATTGGTCTGCAGGATGCTCTAACTGATGCTGTGATTGGTCTGCAGGACGCTCTAATCGATGCTGTGATTGGTCTGCAGGACGCTCTAACTGATGCTGTGATTGGTCTGCAGGACGCTCTAACTGATGCTGTGATTGGTCTGCAGGACGCTCTAACTCTTGCTGTGATTGGTCTGCAGGACGCTCTAACTGATGCTGTGATTGGTCTGCAGGACGCTCTAACTCTTGCTGTGATTGGTCTGCAGGACGCTCTAACTGATTCTGTGATTGGTCTGCAGAACGCTCTAACTCTTGCTGTGATTGGTCTGCAGGACGCTCTAACTGATGCTGTGATTGGTCTGCAGGATGCTCTAACTTATGCTGTGATTGGTCTGCAGGACGCTCTAACTGATGCTGTGATTGGTCTGCAGGACGCTCTAGCTCTTGCTGTGATTGGTCTGCAGGACGCTCTAACTCTTGCTGTGGTTGGTCTGCAGGACGCTCTAACTGATGCTGTGATTGGTCTGCAGGACGCTCTAGCTCTTGCTGTGATTGGTCTGCAGGACGCTCTAACTCTTGCTGTGATTGGTCTGCAGGACGCTCTAACCGATGCTGTGATTGGTCTGCAGGACGCTCTAACTCTTGCTGTGATTGGTCTGCAGGACTCTCTAACTGATGCTGTGATTGGTCTGCAGAACGCTCTAACTCTTGCTGTGATTGGTCTGCAGGACGCTCTAACTGATGCTGTGATTGGTCTGCAGGACGCTCTAACTGATGCTGTGATTGGTCTGCAGGACGCTCTAACTCTTGCTGTGATTGGTCTGCAGGACGCTCTAACCGATGCTGTGATTGGTCTGCAGGACTCTCTAACTGATGCTGTGATTGGTCTGCAGGACGCTCTAACTGATGCTGTGATTGGTCTGCAGGACGCTCTAACTGATGCTGTGATTGGTCTGCAGGACGCTCTAACTCTTGCTGTGATTGGTCTGCAGGACGCTCTAACTCTTGCTGTGATTGGTCTGCAGGACGCTCTAACTCTTGCTGTGATTGGTCTGCAGGACGCTCTAACTCTTGCTGTGATTGGTCTGCAGGATGCTCTAACCGATGCTGTGATTGGTCTGCAGGACGCTCTAACTCTTGCTGTGATTGGTCTGCAGGACGCTCTAACTGATGCTGTGATTGGTCTGCAGGACGCTCTAACTCTTGCTGTGATTGGTCTGCAGGACGCTCTAACTGATGCTGTGATTGGTCTGCAGGACGCTCTAATCGATGCTGTGATTGGTCTGCAGGACGCTCTAACTCTTGCTGTGATTGGTCTGCAGGACGCTCTAACTGATGCTGTGATTGGTCTGCAGGATGCTCTAACTGATGCTGTGATTGGTCTGCAGGACGCTCTAATCGATGCTGTGATTGGTCTGCAGGACGCTCTAACTGATGCTGTGATTGGTCTGCAGGACGCTCTAACTCTTGCTGTGATTGGTCTGCAGGACGCTCTAACTCTTGCTGTGATTGTTCTGCAGGACGCTCTAACTCTTGCTTTGATTGGTCTGCAGGATGCTCTAACCGATGCCTTGGTTGGTCTGCAGGACGCTCTAACTCTTGCTGTGATTGTTCTGTAGGACGCTCTAACTGATGCTGTGATTGGTCTGCAGGACGCTCTAACTCTTGCTGTGATTGGTCTGCAGGACGCTCTAACCGATGCTGTGATTGGTCTGCAGGACTCTCTAACTGATGCTGTGATTGGTCTGCAGGACGCTCTAACTCTTGCTGTGATTGGTCTGCAGGACGCTCTAACTCTTGCTGTGATTGGTCTGCAGGACGCTCTAACTCTTGCTGTGATTGGTCTGCAGGATGCTCTAACCGATGCTGTGATTGGTCTGCAGGACGCTCTAACTCTTGCTGTGATTGGTCTGCAGGACGCTCTAACTGATGCTGTGATTGGTCTGCAGGACGCTCTAACTCTTGCTGTGATTGGTCTGCAGGACGCTCTAACTGATGCTGTGATTGGTCTGCAGGACGCTCTAACTGATGCTGTGATTGGTCTGCAGGACGCTCTAACTCTTGCTGTGATTGGTCTGCAGGACGCTCTAACCGATGCTGTGATTGGTCTGCAGGATGCTCTAACTTATGCTGTGATTGGTCTGCAGGACGCTCTAACTGATGCTGTGATTGGTCTGCAGGACGCTCTAGCTCTTGCTGTGATTGGTCTGCAGGACGCTCTAACTCTTGCTGTGATTGGTCTGCAGGACGCTCTAACTGATGCTGTGATTGGTCTGCAGGACGCTCTAACTCTTGCTGTGATTGGTCTGCAGGACGCTCTAACTGATGCTGTGATTGGTCTGCAGGACGCTCTAACTCTTGCTGTGATTGGTCTGCAGGACGCTCTAACTGATGCTGTGATTGGTCTGCAGGATGCTCTAACTTATGCTGTGATTGGTCTGCAGGACGCTCTAACTGATGCTGTGATTGGTCTGCAGGACGCTCTAGCTCTTGCTGTGATTGGTCTGCAGGACGCTCTAACTCTTGCTGTGATTGGTCTGCAGGACGCTCTAACTGATGCTGTGATTGGTCTGCAGGACGCTCTAACTCTTGCTGTGATTGGTCTGCAGGACGCTCTAACTGATTCTGTGATTGGTCTGCAGAACGCTCTAACTCTTGCTGTGATTGGTCTGCAGGACGCTCTAACTGATGCTGTGATTGGTCTGCAGGATGCTCTAACTTATGCTGTGATTGGTCTGCAGGACGCTCTAACTGATGCTGTGATTGGTCTGCAGGACGCTCTAGCTCTTGCTGTGATTGGTCTGCAGGACGCTCTAACTCTTGCTGTGATTGGTCTGCAGGACGCTCTAACTGATGCTGTGATTGGTCTGCAGGACGCTCTAGCTCTTGCTGTGATTGGTCTGCAGGACGCTCTAACTCTTGCTGTGATTGGTCTGCAGGACGCTCTAACTGATGCTGTGATTGGTCTGCAGGACGCTCTAACTCTTGCTGTGATTGGTCTGCAGGACTCTCTAACTGATGCTGTGATTGGTCTGCAGAACGCTCTAACTCTTGCTGTGATTGGTCTGCAGGACGCTCTAACTGATGCTGTGATTGGTCTGCAGGACGCTCTAACTGATGCTGTGATTGGTCTGCAGGACGCTCTAACTCTTGCTGTGATTGGTCTGCAGGACGCTCTAACCGATGCTGTGATTGGTCTGCAGGACTCTCTAACTGATGCTGTGATTGGTCTGCAGGACGCTCTAACTGATGCTGTGATTGGTCTGCAGGACGCTCTAACTGATGCTGTGATTGGTCTGCAGGACGCTCTAACTCTTGCTGTGATTGGTCTGCAGGACGCTCTAACTCTTGCTGTGATTGGTCTGCAGGACGCTCTAACTCTTGCTGTGATTGGTCTGCAGGACGCTCTAACTCTTGCTGTGATTGGTCTGCAGGATGCTCTAACCGATGCTGTGATTGGTCTGCAGGACGCTCTAACTCTTGCTGTGATTGGTCTGCAGGACGCTCTAACTGATGCTGTGATTGGTCTGCAGGACGCTCTAACTGATGCTGTGATTGGTCTGCAGGACGCTCTAACTGATGCTGTGATTGGTCTGCAGGACGCTCTAACTCTTGCTGTGATTGGTCTGCAGGACGCTCTAACTGATGCTGTGATTGGTCTGCAGGACGCTCTAACTCTTGCTGTGATTGGTCTGCAGGACGCTCTAACTGATTCTGTGATTGGTCTGCAGAACGCTCTAACTCTTGCTGTGATTGGTCTGCAGGACGCTCTAACTGATGCTGTGATTGGTCTGCAGGATGCTCTAACTTATGCTGTGATTGGTCTGCAGGACGCTCTAACTGATGCTGTGATTGGTCTGCAGGACGCTCTAGCTCTTGCTGTGATTGGTCTGCAGGACGCTCTAACTCTTGCTGTGGTTGGTCTGCAGGACGCTCTAACTGATGCTGTGATTGGTCTGCAGGACGCTCTAGCTCTTGCTGTGATTGGTCTGCAGGACGCTCTAACTCTTGCTGTGATTGGTCTGCAGGACGCTCTAACTGATGCTGTGATTGGTCTGCAGGACGCTCTAACTCTTGCTGTGATTGGTCTGCAGGACTCTCTAACTGATGCTGTGATTGGTCTGCAGAACGCTCTAACTCTTGCTGTGATTGGTCTGCAGGACGCTCTAACTGATGCTGTGATTGGTCTGCAGGACGCTCTAACTGATGCTGTGATTGGTCTGCAGGACTCTCTAACTGATGCTGTGATTGGTCTGCAGGATGCTCTAACTGATGCTGTGATTGGTCTGCAGGACGCTCTAATCGATGCTGTGATTGGTCTGCAGGACGCTCTAACTGATGCTGTGATTGGTCTGCAGGACGCTCTAACTGATGCTGTGATTGGTCTGCAGGACGCTCTAACTCTTGCTGTGATTGGTCTGCAGGACGCTCTAACTGATGCTGTGATTGGTCTGCAGGACGCTCTAACTCTTGCTGTGATTGGTCTGCAGGACGCTCTAACTGATTCTGTGATTGGTCTGCAGAACGCTCTAACTCTTGCTGTGATTGGTCTGCAGGACGCTCTAACTGATGCTGTGATTGGTCTGCAGGATGCTCTAACTTATGCTGTGATTGGTCTGCAGGACGCTCTAACTGATGCTGTGATTGGTCTGCAGGACGCTCTAGCTCTTGCTGTGATTGGTCTGCAGGACGCTCTAACTCTTGCTGTGGTTGGTCTGCAGGACGCTCTAACTGATGCTGTGATTGGTCTGCAGGACGCTCTAGCTCTTGCTGTGATTGGTCTGCAGGACGCTCTAACTCTTGCTGTGATTGGTCTGCAGGACGCTCTAACTGATGCTGTGATTGGTCTGCAGGACGCTCTAACTCTTGCTGTGATTGGTCTGCAGGACTCTCTAACTGATGCTGTGATTGGTCTGCAGAACGCTCTAACTCTTGCTGTGATTGGTCTGCAGGACGCTCTAACTGATGCTGTGATTGGTCTGCAGGACGCTCTAACTGATGCTGTGATTGGTCTGCAGGACGCTCTAACTCTTGCTGTGATTGGTCTGCAGGACGCTCTAACCGATGCTGTGATTGGTCTGCAGGACTCTCTAACTGATGCTGTGATTGGTCTGCAGGACGCTCTAACTGATGCTGTGATTGGTCTGCAGGACGCTCTAACTGATGCTGTGATTGGTCTGCAGGACGCTCTAACTCTTGCTGTGATTGGTCTGCAGGACGCTCTAACTCTTGCTGTGATTGGTCTGCAGGACGCTCTAACTCTTGCTGTGATTGGTCTGCAGGACGCTCTAACTCTTGCTGTGATTGGTCTGCAGGATGCTCTAACCGATGCTGTGATTGGTCTGCAGGACGCTCTAACTCTTGCTGTGATTGGTCTGCAGGACGCTCTAACTGATGCTGTGATTGGTCTGCAGGACGCTCTAACTCTTGCTGTGATTGGTCTGCAGGACGCTCTAACTGATGCTGTGATTGGTCTGCAGGACGCTCTAATCGATGCTGTGATTGGTCTGCAGGACGCTCTAACTCTTGCTGTGATTGGTCTGCAGGACTCTCTAACTGATGCTGTGATTGGTCTGCAGGACGCTCTAATCGATGCTGTGATTGGTCTGCAGGACGCTCTAACTGATGCTGTGATTGGTCTGCAGGACGCTCTAACTCTTGCTGTGATTGGTCTGCAGGACGCTCTAACTCTTGCTGTGATTGTTCTGCAGGACGCTCTAACTCTTGCTGTGATTGGTCTGCAGGATGCTCTAACCGATGCCTTGGTTGGTCTGCAGGACGCTCTAACTCTTGCTGTGATTGTTCTGTAGGACGCTCTAACTGATGCTGTGATTGGTCTGCAGGACGCTCTAACTCTTGCTGTGATTGGTCTGCAGGACGCTCTAACCGATGCTGTGATTGGTCTGCAGGACTCTCTAACTGATGCTGTGATTGGTCTGCAGGACGCTCTAACTCTTGCTGTGATTGGTCTGCAGGACGCTCTAACTCTTGCTGTGATTGGTCTGCAGGACGCTCTAACTCTTGCTGTGATTGGTCTGCAGGATGCTCTAACCGATGCTGTGATTGGTCTGCAGGACGCTCTAACTCTTGCTGTGATTGGTCTGCAGGACGCTCTAACTGATGCTGTGATTGGTCTGCAGGACGCTCTAACTCTTGCTGTGATTGGTCTGTAGGACGCTCTAACTGATGCTGTGATTGGTCTGCAGGACGCTCTAACTGATGCTGTGATTGGTCTGCAGGACGCTCTAACTCTTGCTGTGATTGGTCTGCAGGACGCTCTAACCGATGCTGTGATTGGTCTGCAGGACGCTCTAACTCTTGCTGTGATTGGTCTGCAGGACGCTCTAACTCTTGCTGTGATTGGTCTGCAGGACGCTCTAACTCTTGCTGTGATTGGTCTGCAGGACGCTCTAACTCTTGCTGTGATTGGTCTGCAGGATGCTCTAACCGATGCTGTGATTGGTCTGCAGGACGCTCTAACTCTTGCTGTGATTGGTCTGCAGGACGCTCTAACTGATGCTGTGATTGGTCTGCAGGACGCTCTAACTCTTGCTGTGATTGGTCTGCAGGACGCTCTAACTGATGCTGTGATTGGTCTGCAGGACGCTCTAATCGATGCTGTGATTGGTCTGCAGGACGCTCTAACTCTTGCTGTGATTGGTCTGCAGGACTCTCTAACTGATGCTGTGATTGGTCTGCAGGATGCTCTAACTGATGCTGTGATTGGTCTGCAGGATGCTCTAACTGATGCTGTGATTGGTCTGCAGGACGCTCTAATCGATGCTGTGATTGGTCTGCAGGACGCTCTAACTGATGCTGTGATTGGTCTGCAGGACGCTCTAACTCTTGCTGTGATTGGTCTGCAGGACGCTCTAACTCTTGCTGTGATTGTTCTGCAGGACGCTCTAACTCTTGCTGTGATTGGTCTGCAGGATGCTCTAACCGATGCCTTGGTTGGTCTGCAGGACGCTCTAACTCTTGCTGTGATTGTTCTGTAGGACGCTCTAACTGATGCTGTGATTGGTCTGCAGGACGCTCTAACTCTTGCTGTGATTGGTCTGCAGGACGCTCTAACCGATGCTGTGATTGGTCTGCAGGACTCTCTAACTGATGCTGTGATTGGTCTGCAGGACGCTCTAACTCTTGCTGTGATTGGTCTGCAGGACGCTCTAACTCTTGCTGTGATTGGTCTGCAGGACGCTCTAACTCTTGCTGTGATTGGTCTGCAGGATGCTCTAACCGATGCTGTGATTGGTCTGCAGGACGCTCTAACTCTTGCTGTGATTGGTCTGCAGGACGCTCTAACTGATGCTGTGATTGGTCTGCAGGACGCTCTAACTCTTGCTGTGATTGGTCTGCAGGACGCTCTAACTGATGCTGTGATTGGTCTGCAGGACGCTCTAATCGATGCTGTGATTGGTCTGCAGGACGCTCTAACTCTTGCTGTGATTGGTCTGCAGGACGCTCTAACTGATGCTGTGATTGGTCTGCAGGATGCTCTAACTGATGCTCTGATTGGTCTGCAGGACGCTCTAATCGATGCTGTGATTGGTCTGCAGGACGCTCTAACTGATGCTGTGATTGGTCTGCAGGACGCTCTAACTGATGCTGTGATTGGTCTGCAGGACGCTCTAACTCTTGCTGTGATTGGTCTGCAGGACGCTCTAACTGATGCTGTGATTGGTCTGCAGGACGCTCTAACTCTTGCTGTGATTGGTCTGCAGGACGCTCTAACTGATTTCTTGATTGGTCTGCAGAACGCTCTAACTCTTGCTGTGATTGGTCTGCAGGACGCTCTAACTGATGCTGTGATTGGTCTGCAGGATGCTCTAACTTATGCTGTGATTGGTCTGCAGGACGCTCTAACTGATGCTGTGATTGGTCTGCAGGACGCTCTAGCTCTTGCTGTGATTGGTCTGCAGGACGCTCTAACTCTTGCTGTGGTTGGTCTGCAGGACGCTCTAACTGATGCTGTGATTGGTCTGCAGGACGCTCTAGCTCTTGCTGTGATTGGTCTGCAGGACGCTCTAACTCTTGCTGTGATTGGTCTGCAGGACGCTCTAACTGATGCTGTGATTGGTCTGCAGGACGCTCTAACTCTTGCTGTGATTGGTCTGCAGGACTCTCTAACTGATGCTGTGATTGGTCTGCAGAACGCTCTAACTCTTGCTGTGATTGGTCTGCAGGACGCTCTAACTGATGCTGTGATTGGTCTGCAGGACGCTCTAACTGATGCTGTGATTGGTCTGCAGGACGCTCTAACTCTTGCTGTGATTGGTCTGCAGGACGCTCTAACCGATGCTGTGATTGGTCTGCAGGACTCTCTAACTGATGCTGTGATTGGTCTGCAGGACGCTCTAACTGATGCTGTGATTGGTCTGCAGGACGCTCTAACTGATGCTGTGATTGGTCTGCAGGACGCTCTAACTCTTGCTGTGATTGGTCTGCAGGACGCTCTAACTCTTGCTGTGATTGGTCTGCAGGACGCTCTAACTCTTGCTGTGATTGGTCTGCAGGACGCTCTAACTCTTGCTGTGATTGGTCTGCAGGATGCTCTAACCGATGCTGTGATTGGTCTGCAGGACGCTCTAACTCTTGCTGTGATTGGTCTGCAGGACTCTCTAACTGATGCTGTGATTGGTCTGCAGGATGCTCTAACTCTTGCTGTGATTGGTCTGCAGGACGCTCTAACTGATGCTGTGATTGGTCTGCAGGACGCTCTAATCGATGCTGTGATTGGTCTGCAGGACGCTCTAACTCTTGCTGTGATTGTTCTGCAGGACGCTCTAACTCTTGCTGTGATTGGTCTGCAGGATGCTCTAACCGATGCCTTGGTTGGTCTGCAGGACGCTCTAACTCTTGCTGTGATTGTTCTGTAGGACGCTCTAACTGATGCTGTGATTGGTCTGCAGGACGCTCTAACTCTTGCTGTGATTGGTCTGCAGGACGCTCTAACTCTTGCTGTGATTGTTCTGCAGGACGCTCTAACTCTTGCTGTGATTGGTCTGCAGGATGCTCTAACCGATGCCTTGGTTGGTCTGCAGGACGCTCTAACTCTTGCTGTGATTGTTCTGTAGGACGCTCTAACTGATGCTGTGATTGGTCTGCAGGACGCTCTAACTCTTGCTGTGATTGGTCTGCAGGACGCTCTAACCGATGCTGTGATTGGTCTGCAGGACTCTCTAACTGATGCTGTGATTGGTCTGCAGGACGCTCTAACTCTTGCTGTGATTGGTCTGCAGGACGCTCTAACTCTTGCTGTGATTGGTCTGCAGGACGCTCTAACTCTTGCTGTGATTGGTCTGCAGGATGCTCTAACCGATGCTGTGATTGGTCTGCAGGACGCTCTAACTCTTGCTGTGATTGGTCTGCAGGACGCTCTAACTGATGCTGTGATTGGTCTGCAGGACGCTCTAACTCTTGCTGTGATTGGTCTGCAGGACGCTCTAACTGATGCTGTGATTGGTCTGCAGGACGCTCTAATCGATGCTGTGATTGGTCTGCAGGACGCTCTAACTCTTGCTGTGATTGGTCTGCAGGACGCTCTAACTGATGCTGTGATTGGTCTGCAGGATGCTCTAACTGATGCTCTGATTGGTCTGCTGGACGCTCTAATCGATGCTGTGATTGGTCTGCAGGACGCTCTAACTGATGCTGTGATTGGTCTGCAGGACGCTCTAACTGATGCTGTGATTGGTCTGCAGGACGCTCTAACTCTTGCTGTGATTGGTCTGCAGGACGCTCTAACTGATGCTGTGATTGGTCTGCAGGACGCTCTAACTCTTGCTGTGATTGGTCTGCAGGACGCTCTAACTGATTTCTTGATTGGTCTGCAGAACGCTCTAACTCTTGCTGTGATTGGTCTGCAGGACGCTCTAACTGATGCTGTGATTGGTCTGCAGGATGCTCTAACTTATGCTGTGATTGGTCTGCAGGACGCTCTAACTGATGCTGTGATTGGTCTGCAGGACGCTCTAGCTCTTGCTGTGATTGGTCTGCAGGACGCTCTAACTCTTGCTGTGGTTGGTCTGCAGGACGCTCTAACTGATGCTGTGATTGGTCTGCAGAACGCTCTAACTCTTGCTGTGATTGGTCTGCAGGACGCTCTAACTGATGCTGTGATTGGTCTGCAGGACGCTCTAACTGATGCTGTGATTGGTCTGCAGGACGCTCTAACTCTTGCTGTGATTGGTCTGCAGGACGCTCTAACCGATGCTGTGATTGGTCTGCAGGACGCTCTAACTCTTGCTGTGATTGGTCTGCAGGACGCTCTAACTCTTGCTGTGATTGGTCTGCAGGACGCTCTAACTCTTGCTGTGATTGGTCTGCAGGACGCTCTAACTCTTGCTGTGATTGGTCTGCAGGATGCTCTAACCGATGCTGTGATTGGTCTGCAGGACGCTCTAACTCTTGCTGTGATTGGTCTGCAGGACGCTCTAACTGATGCTGTGATTGGTCTGCAGGACGCTCTAACTCTTGCTGTGATTGGTCTGCAGGACGCTCTAACTGATGCTGTGATTGGTCTGCAGGACGCTCTAATCGATGCTGTGATTGGTCTGCAGGACGCTCTAACTGATGCTGTGATTGGTCTGCAGGACGCTCTAACTGATGCTGTGATTGGTCTGCAGGACGCTCTAACTCTTGCTGTGATTGGTCTGCAGGACGCTCTAACTGATGCTGTGATTGGTCTGCAGGACGCTCTAACTCTTGCTGTGATTGGTCTGCAGGACGCTCTAACTGATTTCTTGATTGGTCTGCAGAACGCTCTAACTCTTGCTGTGATTGGTCTGCAGGACGCTCTAACTGATGCTGTGATTGGTCTGCAGGATGCTCTAACTTATGCTGTGATTGGTCTGCAGGACGCTCTAACTGATGCTGTGATTGGTCTGCAGGACGCTCTAGCTCTTGCTGTGATTGGTCTGCAGGACGCTCTAACTCTTGCTGTGGTTGGTCTGCAGGACGCTCTAACTGATGCTGTGATTGGTCTGCAGGACGCTCTAGCTCTTGCTGTGATTGGTCTGCAGGACGCTCTAACTCTTGCTGTGATTGGTCTGCAGGACGCTCTAACTGATGCTGTGATTGGTCTGCAGGACGCTCTAACTCTTGCTGTGATTGGTCTGCAGGACTCTCTAACTGATGCTGTGATTGGTCTGCAGAACGCTCTAACTCTTGCTGTGATTGGTCTGCAGGACGCTCTAACTGATGCTGTGATTGGTCTGCAGGACGCTCTAACTGATGCTGTGATTGGTCTGCAGGACGCTCTAACTCTTGCTGTGATTGGTCTGCAGGACGCTCTAACCGATGCTGTGATTGGTCTGCAGGACTCTCTAACTGATGCTGTGATTGGTCTGCAGGACGCTCTAACTGATGCTGTGATTGGTCTGCAGGACGCTCTAACTGATGCTGTGATTGGTCTGCAGGACGCTCTAACTCTTGCTGTGATTGGTCTGCAGGACGCTCTAACTCTTGCTGTGATTGGTCTGCAGGACGCTCTAACTCTTGCTGTGATTGGTCTGCAGGACGCTCTAACTCTTGCTGTGATTGGTCTGCAGGATGCTCTAACCGATGCTGTGATTGGTCTGCAGGACGCTCTAACTCTTGCTGTGATTGGTCTGCAGGACTCTCTAACTGATGCTGTGATTGGTCTGCAGGATGCTCTAACTCTTGCTGTGATTGGTCTGCAGGACGCTCTAACTGATGCTGTGATTGGTCTGCAGGACGCTCTAATCGATGCTGTGATTGGTCTGCAGGACGCTCTAACTCTTGCTGTGATTGGTCTGCAGGACGCTCTAACTGATGCTGTGATTGGTCTGCAGGATGCTCTAACTGATGCTGTGATTGGTCTGCAGGACGCTCTAATCGATGCTGTGATTGGTCTGCAGGACGCTCTAACTGATGCTGTGATTGGTCTGCAGGACGCTCTAACTCTTGCTGTGATTGGTCTGCAGGACGCTCTAACTCTTGCTGTGATTGTTCTGCAGGACGCTCTAACTCTTGCTGTGATTGGTCTGCAGGATGCTCTAACCGATGCCTTGGTTGGTCTGCAGGACGCTCTAACTCTTGCTGTGATTGTTCTGTAGGACGCTCTAACTGATGCTGTGATTGGTCTGCAGGACGCTCTAACTCTTGCTGTGATTGGTCTGCAGGACGCTCTAACCGATGCTGTGATTGGTCTGCAGGACTCTCTAACTGATGCTGTGATTGGTCTGCAGGACGCTCTAACTCTTGCTGTGATTGGTCTGCAGGACGCTCTAACTCTTGCTGTGATTGGTCTGCAGGACGCTCTAACTCTTGCTGTGATTGGTCTGCAGGATGCTCTAACCGATGCTGTGATTGGTCTGCAGGACGCTCTAACTCTTGCTGTGATTGGTCTGCAGGACGCTCTAACTGATGCTGTGATTGGTCTGCAGGACGCTCTAACTCTTGCTGTGATTGGTCTGCAGGACGCTCTAACTGATGCTGTGATTGGTCTGCAGGACGCTCTAATCGATGCTGTGATTGGTCTGCAGGACGCTCTAACTCTTGCTGTGATTGGTCTGCAGGACGCTCTAACTGATGCTGTGATTGGTCTGCAGGATGCTCTAACTGATGCTCTGATTGGTCTGCTGGACGCTCTAATCGATGCTGTGATTGGTCTGCAGGACGCTCTAACTGATGCTGTGATTGGTCTGCAGGACGCTCTAACTGATGCTGTGATTGGTCTGCAGGACGCTCTAACTCTTGCTGTGATTGGTCTGCAGGACGCTCTAACTGATGCTGTGATTGGTCTGCAGGACGCTCTAACTCTTGCTGTGATTGGTCTGCAGGACGCTCTAACTGATTTCTTGATTGGTCTGCAGAACGCTCTAACTCTTGCTGTGATTGGTCTGCAGGACGCTCTAACTGATGCTGTGATTGGTCTGCAGGATGCTCTAACTTATGCTGTGATTGGTCTGCAGGACGCTCTAACTGATGCTGTGATTGGTCTGCAGGACGCTCTAGCTCTTGCTGTGATTGGTCTGCAGGACGCTCTAACTCTTGCTGTGGTTGGTCTGCAGGACGCTCTAACTGATGCTGTGATTGGTCTGCAGAACGCTCTAACTCTTGCTGTGATTGGTCTGCAGGACGCTCTAACTGATGCTGTGATTGGTCTGCAGGACGCTCTAACTGATGCTGTGATTGGTCTGCAGGACGCTCTAACTCTTGCTGTGATTGGTCTGCAGGACGCTCTAACCGATGCTGTGATTGGTCTGCAGGACTCTCTAACTGATGCTGTGATTGGTCTGCAGGACGCTCTAACTGATGCTGTGATTGGTCTGCAGGACGCTCTAACTGATGCTGTGATTGGTCTGCAGGACGCTCTAACTCTTGCTGTGATTGGTCTGCAGGACGCTCTAACTCTTGCTGTGATTGGTCTGCAGGACGCTCTAACTCTTGCTGTGATTGGTCTGCAGGACGCTCTAACTCTTGCTGTGATTGGTCTGCAGGATGCTCTAACCGATGCTGTGATTGGTCTGCAGGACGCTCTAACTCTTGCTGTGATTGGTCTGCAGGACGCTCTAACTGATGCTGTGATTGGTCTGCAGGACGCTCTAACTCTTGCTGTGATTGGTCTGCAGGACGCTCTAACTGATGCTGTGATTGGTCTGCAGGACGCTCTAATCGATGCTGTGATTGGTCTGCAGGACGCTCTAACTCTTGCTGTGATTGGTCTGCAGGACTCTCTAACTGATGCTGTGATTGGTCTGCAGGATGCTCTAACTGATGCTGTGATTGGTCTGCAGGACGCTCTAATCGATGCTGTGATTGGTCTGCAGGACGCTCTAACTGATGCTGTGATTGGTCTGCAGGACGCTCTAACTCTTGCTGTGATTGGTCTGCAGGACGCTCTAACTCTTGCTGTGATTGTTCTGCAGGACGCTCTAACTCTTGCTGTGATTGGTCTGCAGGATGCTCTAACCGATGCCTTGGTTGGTCTGCAGGACGCTCTAACTCTTGCTGTGATTGTTCTGTAGGACGCTCTAACTGATGCTGTGATTGGTCTGCAGGACGCTCTAACTCTTGCTGTGATTGGTCTGCAGGACGCTCTAACCGATGCTGTGATTGGTCTGCAGGACTCTCTAACTGATGCTGTGATTGGTCTGCAGGACGCTCTAACTCTTGCTGTGATTGGTCTGCAGGACGCTCTAACTCTTGCTGTGATTGGTCTGCAGGACGCTCTAACTCTTGCTGTGATTGGTCTGCAGGATGCTCTAACCGATGCTGTGATTGGTCTGCAGGACGCTCTAACTCTTGCTGTGATTGGTCTGCAGGACGCTCTAACTGATGCTGTGATTGGTCTGCAGGACGCTCTAACTCTTGCTGTGATTGGTCTGTAGGACGCTCTAACTGATGCTGTGATTGGTCTGCAGGACGCTCTAACTGATGCTGTGATTGGTCTGCAGGACGCTCTAACTCTTGCTGTGATTGGTCTGCAGGACGCTCTAACCGATGCTGTGATTGGTCTGCAGGACGCTCTAACTCTTGCTGTGATTGGTCTGCAGGACGCTCTAACTCTTGCTGTGATTGGTCTGCAGGACGCTCTAACTCTTGCTGTGATTGGTCTGCAGGACGCTCTAACTCTTGCTGTGATTGGTCTGCAGGATGCTCTAACCGATGCTGTGATTGGTCTGCAGGACGCTCTAACTCTTGCTGTGATTGGTCTGCAGGACGCTCTAACTGATGCTGTGATTGGTCTGCAGGACGCTCTAACTCTTGCTGTGATTGGTCTGCAGGACGCTCTAACTGATGCTGTGATTGGTCTGCAGGACGCTCTAATCGATGCTGTGATTGGTCTGCAGGACGCTCTAACTCTTGCTGTGATTGGTCTGCAGGACTCTCTAACTGATGCTGTGATTGGTCTGCAGGATGCTCTAACTGATGCTGTGATTGGTCTGCAGGACGCTCTAATCGATGCTGTGATTGGTCTGCAGGATGCTCTAACCGATGCCTTGGTTGGTCTGCAGGACGCTCTAACTCTTGCTGTGATTGTTCTGTAGGACGCTCTAACTGATGCTGTGATTGGTCTGCAGGACGCTCTAACTCTTGCTGTGATTGGTCTGCAGGACGCTCTAACCGATGCTGTGATTGGTCTGCAGGACTCTCTAACTGATGCTGTGATTGGTCTGCAGGACGCTCTAACTCTTGCTGTGATTGGTCTGCAGGACGCTCTAACTCTTGCTGTGATTGGTCTGCAGGACGCTCTAACTCTTGCTGTGATTGGTCTGCAGGATGCTCTAACCGATGCTGTGATTGGTCTGCAGGACGCTCTAACTCTTGCTGTGATTGGTCTGCAGGACGCTCTAACTGATGCTGTGATTGGTCTGCAGGACGCTCTAACTCTTGCTGTGATTGGTCTGTAGGACGCTCTAACTGATGCTGTGATTGGTCTGCAGGACGCTCTAACTGATGCTGTGATTGGTCTGCAGGACGCTCTAACTCTTGCTGTGATTGGTCTGCAGGACGCTCTAACCGATGCTGTGATTGGTCTGCAGGACTCTCTAACTGATGCTGTGATTGGTCTGCAGGACGCTCTAACTGATGCTGTGATTGGTCTGCAGGACGCTCTAACTGATGCTGTGATTGGTCTGCAGGACGCTCTAACTCTTGCTGTGATTGGTCTGCAGGACGCTCTAACTCTTGCTGTGATTGGTCTGCAGGACGCTCTAACTCTTGCTGTGATTGGTCTGCAGGACGCTCTAACTCTTGCTGTGATTGGTCTGCAGGATGCTCTAACCGATGCTGTGATTGGTCTGCAGGACGCTCTAACTCTTGCTGTGATTGGTCTGCAGGACGCTCTAACTGATGCTGTGATTGGTCTGCAGGACGCTCTAACTCTTGCTGTGATTGGTCTGCAGGACGCTCTAACTGATGCTGTGATTGGTCTGCAGGACGCTCTAATCGATGCTGTGATTGGTCTGCAGGACGCTCTAACTCTTGCTGTGATTGGTCTGCAGGACGCTCTAACTGATGCTGTGATTGGTCTGCAGGATGCTCTAACTGATGCTGTGATTGGTCTGCAGGACGCTCTAATCGATGCTGTGATTGGTCTGCAGGACGCTCTAACTGATGCTGTGATTGGTCTGCAGGACGCTCTAACTCTTGCTGTGATTGGTCTGCAGGACGCTCTAACTCTTGCTGTGATTGTTCTGCAGGACGCTCTAACTCTTGCTGTGATTGGTCTGCAGGATGCTCTAACCGATGCCTTGGTTGGTCTGCAGGACGCTCTAACTCTTGCTGTGATTGTTCTGTAGGACGCTCTAACTGATGCTGTGATTGGTCTGCAGGACGCTCTACCTCTTGCTGTGATTGGTCTGCAGGACGCTCTAACCGATGCTGTGATTGGTCTGCAGGACTCTCTAACTGATGCTGTGATTGGTCTGCAGGACGCTCTAACTCTTGCTGTGATTGGTCTGCAGGACGCTCTAACTCTTGCTGTGATTGGTCTGCAGGACGCTCTAACTCTTGCTGTGATTGGTCTGCAGGATGCTCTAACCGATGCTGTGATTGGTCTGCAGGACGCTCTAACTCTTGCTGTGATTGGTCTGCAGGACGCTCTAACTGATGCTGTGATTGGTCTGCAGGACGCTCTAACTCTTGCTGTGATTGGTCTGCAGGACGCTCTAACTGATGCTGTGATTGGTCTGCAGGACGCTCTAATCGATGCTGTGATTGGTCTGCAGGACGCTCTAACTCTTGCTGTGATTGGTCTGCAGGACGCTCTAACTGATGCTGTGATTGGTCTGCAGGATGCTCTAACTGATGCTCTGATTGGTCTGCAGGACGCTCTAATCGATGCTGTGATTGGTCTGCAGGACGCTCTAACTGATGCTGTGATTGGTCTGCAGGACGCTCTAACTGATGCTGTGATTGGTCTGCAGGACGCTCTAACTCTTGCTGTGATTGGTCTGCAGGACGCTCTAACTGATGCTGTGATTGGTCTGCAGGACGCTCTAACTCTTGCTGTGATTGGTCTGCAGGACGCTCTAACTGATTTCTTGATTGGTCTGCAGAACGCTCTAACTCTTGCTGTGATTGGTCTGCAGGACGCTCTAACTGATGCTGTGATTGGTCTGCAGGATGCTCTAACTTATGCTGTGATTGGTCTGCAGGACGCTCTAACTGATGCTGTGATTGGTCTGCAGGACGCTCTAGCTCTTGCTGTGATTGGTCTGCAGGACGCTCTAACTCTTGCTGTGGTTGGTCTGCAGGACGCTCTAACTGATGCTGTGATTGGTCTGCAGGACGCTCTAGCTCTTGCTGTGATTGGTCTGCAGGACGCTCTAACTCTTGCTGTGATTGGTCTGCAGGACGCTCTAACTGATGCTGTGATTGGTCTGCAGGACGCTCTAACTCTTGCTGTGATTGGTCTGCAGGACTCTCTAACTGATGCTGTGATTGGTCTGCAGAACGCTCTAACTCTTGCTGTGATTGGTCTGCAGGACGCTCTAACTGATGCTGTGATTGGTCTGCAGGACGCTCTAACTGATGCTGTGATTGGTCTGCAGGACGCTCTAACTCTTGCTGTGATTGGTCTGCAGGACGCTCTAACCGATGCTGTGATTGGTCTGCAGGACTCTCTAACTGATGCTGTGATTGGTCTGCAGGACGCTCTAACTGATGCTGTGATTGGTCTGCAGGACGCTCTAACTGATGCTGTGATTGGTCTGCAGGACGCTCTAACTCTTGCTGTGATTGGTCTGCAGGACGCTCTAACTCTTGCTGTGATTGGTCTGCAGGACGCTCTAACTCTTGCTGTGATTGGTCTGCAGGACGCTCTAACTCTTGCTGTGATTGGTCTGCAGGATGCTCTAACCGATGCTGTGATTGGTCTGCAGGACGCTCTAACTCTTGCTGTGATTGGTCTGCAGGACTCTCTAACTGATGCTGTGATTGGTCTGCAGGATGCTCTAACTCTTGCTGTGATTGGTCTGCAGGACGCTCTAACTGATGCTGTGATTGGTCTGCAGGACGCTCTAATCGATGCTGTGATTGGTCTGCAGGACGCTCTAACTCTTGCTGTGATTGGTCTGCAGGACGCTCTAACTGATGCTGTGATTGGTCTGCAGGATGCTCTAACTGATGCTGTGATTGGTCTGCAGGACGCTCTAATCGATGCTGTGATTGGTCTGCAGGACGCTCTAACTGATGCTGTGATTGGTCTGCAGGACGCTCTAACTCTTGCTGTGATTGGTCTGCAGGACGCTCTAACTCTTGCTGTGATTGTTCTGCAGGACGCTCTAACTCTTGCTGTGATTGGTCTGCAGGATGCTCTAACCGATGCCTTGGTTGGTCTGCAGGACGCTCTAACTCTTGCTGTGATTGTTCTGTAGGACGCTCTAACTGATGCTGTGATTGGTCTGCAGGACGCTCTAACTCTTGCTGTGATTGGTCTGCAGGACGCTCTAACCGATGCTGTGATTGGTCTGCAGGACTCTCTAACTGATGCTGTGATTGGTCTGCAGGACGCTCTAACTCTTGCTGTGATTGGTCTGCAGGACGCTCTAACTCTTGCTGTGATTGGTCTGCAGGACGCTCTAACTCTTGCTGTGATTGGTCTGCAGGATGCTCTAACCGATGCTGTGATTGGTCTGCAGGACGCTCTAACTCTTGCTGTGATTGGTCTGCAGGACGCTCTAACTGATGCTGTGATTGGTCTGCAGGACGCTCTAACTCTTGCTGTGATTGGTCTGCAGGACGCTCTAACTGATGCTGTGATTGGTCTGCAGGACGCTCTAATCGATGCTGTGATTGGTCTGCAGGACGCTCTAACTCTTGCTGTGATTGGTCTGCAGGACGCTCTAACTGATGCTGTGATTGGTCTGCAGGATGCTCTAACTGATGCTCTGATTGGTCTGCTGGACGCTCTAATCGATGCTGTGATTGGTCTGCAGGACGCTCTAACTGATGCTGTGATTGGTCTGCAGGACGCTCTAACTGATGCTGTGATTGGTCTGCAGGACGCTCTAACTCTTGCTGTGATTGGTCTGCAGGACGCTCTAACTGATGCTGTGATTGGTCTGCAGGACGCTCTAACTCTTGCTGTGATTGGTCTGCAGGACGCTCTAACTGATTTCTTGATTGGTCTGCAGAACGCTCTAACTCTTGCTGTGATTGGTCTGCAGGACGCTCTAACTGATGCTGTGATTGGTCTGCAGGATGCTCTAACTTATGCTGTGATTGGTCTGCAGGACGCTCTAACTGATGCTGTGATTGGTCTGCAGGACGCTCTAGCTCTTGCTGTGATTGGTCTGCAGGACGCTCTAACTCTTGCTGTGGTTGGTCTGCAGGACGCTCTAACTGATGCTGTGATTGGTCTGCAGGACGCTCTAGCTCTTGCTGTGATTGGTCTGCAGGACGCTCTAACTCTTGCTGTGATTGGTCTGCAGGACGCTCTAACTGATGCTGTGATTGGTCTGCAGGACGCTCTAACTCTTGCTGTGATTGGTCTGCAGGACTCTCTAACTGATGCTGTGATTGGTCTGCAGAACGCTCTAACTCTTGCTGTGATTGGTCTGCAGGACGCTCTAACTGATGCTGTGATTGGTCTGCAGGACGCTCTAACTGATGCTGTGATTGGTCTGCAGGACGCTCTAACTCTTGCTGTGATTGGTCTGCAGGACGCTCTAACCGATGCTGTGATTGGTCTGCAGGACTCTCTAACTGATGCTGTGATTGGTCTGCAGGACGCTCTAACTGATGCTGTGATTGGTCTGCAGGACGCTCTAACTGATGCTGTGATTGGTCTGCAGGACGCTCTAACTCTTGCTGTGATTGGTCTGCAGGACGCTCTAACTCTTGCTGTGATTGGTCTGCAGGACGCTCTAACTCTTGCTGTGATTGGTCTGCAGGACGCTCTAACTCTTGCTGTGATTGGTCTGCAGGATGCTCTAACCGATGCTGTGATTGGTCTGCAGGACGCTCTAACTCTTGCTGTGATTGGTCTGCAGGACGCTCTAACTCTTGCTGTGATTGGTCTGCAGGACGCTCTAACTGATGCTGTGATTGGTCTGCAGGACGCTCTAACTCTTGCTGTGATTGGTCTGCAGGACGCTCTAACTGATTTCTTGATTGGTCTGCAGAACGCTCTAACTCTTGCTGTGATTGGTCTGCAGGACGCTCTAACTGATGCTGTGATTGGTCTGCAGGATGCTCTAACTTATGCTGTGATTGGTCTGCAGGACGCTCTAACTGATGCTGTGATTGGTCTGCAGGACGCTCTAGCTCTTGCTGTGATTGGTCTGCAGGACGCTCTAACTCTTGCTGTGGTTGGTCTGCAGGACGCTCTAACTGATGCTGTGATTGGTCTGCAGGACGCTCTAGCTCTTGCTGTGATTGGTCTGCAGGACGCTCTAACTCTTGCTGTGATTGGTCTGCAGGACGCTCTAACTGATGCTGTGATTGGTCTGCAGGACGCTCTAACTCTTGCTGTGATTGGTCTGCAGGACTCTCTAACTGATGCTGTGATTGGTCTGCAGAACGCTCTAACTCTTGCTGTGATTGGTCTGCAGGACGCTCTAACTGATGCTGTGATTGGTCTGCAGGACGCTCTAACTGATGCTGTGATTGGTCTGCAGGACGCTCTAACTCTTGCTGTGATTGGTCTGCAGGACGCTCTAACCGATGCTGTGATTGGTCTGCAGGACTCTCTAACTGATGCTGTGATTGGTCTGCAGGACGCTCTAACTGATGCTGTGATTGGTCTGCAGGACGCTCTAACTGATGCTGTGATTGGTCTGCAGGACGCTCTAACTCTTGCTGTGATTGGTCTGCAGGACGCTCTAACTCTTGCTGTGATTGGTCTGCAGGACGCTCTAACTCTTGCTGTGATTGGTCTGCAGGACGCTCTAACTCTTGCTGTGATTGGTCTGCAGGATGCTCTAACCGATGCTGTGATTGGTCTGCAGGACGCTCTAACTCTTGCTGTGATTGGTCTGCAGGACGCTCTAACTGATGCTGTGATTGGTCTGCAGGATGCTCTAACTCTTGCTGTGATTGGTCTGCAGGACGCTCTAACTGATGCTGTGATTGGTCTGCAGGACGCTCTAATCGATGCTGTGATTGGTCTGCAGGACGCTCTAACTCTTGCTGTGATTGGTCTGCAGGACGCTCTAACTGATGCTGTGATTGGTCTGCAGGATGCTCTAACTGATGCTGTGATTGGTCTGCAGGACGCTCTAATCGATGCTGTGATTGGTCTGCAGGACGCTCTAACTGATGCTGTGATTGGTCTGCAGGACGCTCTAACTCTTGCTGTGATTGGTCTGCAGGACGCTCTAACTCTTGCTGTGATTGTTCTGCAGGACGCTCTAACTCTTGCTGTGATTGGTCTGCAGGATGCTCTAACCGATGCCTTGGTTGGTCTGCAGGACGCTCTAACTCTTGCTGTGATTGTTCTGTAGGACGCTCTAACTGATGCTGTGATTGGTCTGCAGGACGCTCTAACTCTTGCTGTGATTGGTCTGCAGGACGCTCTAACCGATGCTGTGATTGGTCTGCAGGACTCTCTAACTGATGTTGTGATTGGTCTGCAGGACGCTCTAACTGATGCTGTGATTGGTCTGCAGGACGCTCTAACTGATGCTGTGATTGGTCTGCAGGACGCTCTAACTCTTGCTGTGATTGGTCTGCAGGACGCTCTAACTCTTGCTGTGATTGGTCTGCAGGACGCTCTAACTCTTGCTGTGATTGGTCTGCAGGACGCTCTAAAGGCTGAATTATGCTTCTGCGTCAAAATGACGCCGTGCCTACGGCGTGTGGTTTGGATCGACGCAGAGGACACGCCGTCACCTGCGCCGTCTCTGACGTGCACCTCCTGAAAATTGTAACTACGCGTCGAGGAGACGCCGAGCACACGCAGACCGAGAGGGCTGTGATTGGTTCTTTTGAAAGCGAAGCATTTCCGGTTTCCGGTTTGAATCAGTAGTGAACTTCCAGGGCTCTTTTCTTCGTTTATATGTGATTTTTTTTGTTTTTGTTTTTTGCACAATAGTTGTCCTTATCTCTTTGATTTACTGTGACCGGAAAAAGTCGGATAAACCATTCAGAAAAAGATCGCTAACTAGTGGCCGCGGGGGGTACTGCACCGCGACCAAACGGAGAGACGGAGAAGTCAGAAGGGTTCAGCACGGCGTCACGGCTGCGGCGTGTGCTCTGCGTTGGTGTGACGCAGAAGCATATTTCAGCCTTAACTCTTGCTGTGATTGGTCTGCAGGACGCTCTAACCGATGCTGTGATTGGTCTGCAGGATGCTCTAACTGATGCTGTGATAGGTCTGCAGGATGCTCTAACCGATGCCTTGGTTGGTCTGCAGGACGCTCTAACTCTTGCTGTGATTGTTCTGCAGGACGCTCTAACTGATGCTGTGATTGGTCTGCAGGACGCTCTAACCGATGCTGTGATTGGTCTGCAGGACGCTCTAACTCTTGCTGTGATTGTTCTGCAGGACGCTCTAACTGACGCTGTGATTGGTCTGCAGGACGATCTAACTCTTGCTGTGATTGGTCTGCAGGACGCTCTAACTGATGCTGTGATTGGTCTGCAGGACGCTCTAACCGATGCCTTGGTTGGTCTCCAGGACGCTCTAACTCTTGCTGTGATTGTTCTGCAGGACGCTCTAACTGATGCTGTGATTGGTCTGCAGGACGCTCTAACTCTTGCTGTGATTGTTCTGCAGGACGCTCTAACTGATGCTGTGATTGGTCTGCAGGACGATCTAACTCTTGCTGTGATTGGTCTGCAGGACGCTCTAACTGATGCTGTGATTGGTCTGCAGGACGCTCTAACCGATGCCTTGGTTGGTCTGCAGGACGCTCTAACTGATGCTGTGATTGGTCTGCAGGACGATCTAACTCTTGCTGTGATTGGTCTGCAGGACGCTCTAACTGATGCTGTGATTGGTCTGCAGGACGCTCTAACTCTTGCTGTGATTGTTCTGCAGAACGCTCTAACTGATGCTGTGATTGGTCTGCAGGACGCTCTAACCGATGCTGTGATTGGTCTGCAGGACGCTCTAACCGATGCTGTGATTCGTCTGCAGAAAACCGTTGCTAGGGTTGGTGGAACCTGTGTTTAACACCTGCTTGTCCTTCTTTCACAGTCTGAGAAACAGTCTGATCACCTACCAAACAGTTACCGCAGCTGAAACTGTGCATGTGCTTGTGAGTGCATGTGTGTGTGCATAGCAGAGTTGGGTCAGCTCTCTCTGGAGACGTAAAAGTTTAAAGCAGGTCAGGGTTTTATTTTACCACGCTGCTGCTTCTCATTGCGACTGTAAAATGATTTTCCTGATTTCCTGCCGTGGTCTCCGAGGACTCGTCGGTCGTCTTCATCCTGCTGCGGTGCCCTCGAGCAAGACACTGAACCGCTGACCTTTGCACTCTTGGTCGACAATTGACACTTGTGGAAACTTTTAGATCTCTGCTAAACTCAGAAATGTCTGGTAATATTTTCAGTCAAACCAACTCATGTGGGTTTACGTGATGGTGTGTTTGTGCTTTGAAGGGCTGACAGGCTCTGGGGTTACAGTTCTCTGAACGGCTTTTAGACTCACCGACCTCTCAGTGTGGTCTGAAGGTCTGAAATGCCAGTGGAACTCACAGCTGCTAAATATTAGACAGTGGAGCCTCTATTGTGTTAAACAGGTAAAGTCAAATCTACTCCTCTGATTTTCTTGTTTCCTATATGTGAACATGATCCTTCCACGCGCTATGTCCGGCCGGAGAAGCCCCACCCTGTCTGGTGAAAAGATGTGGCCGCTCACTCCTCAAGTAAGAAGGAGACCTGAGCTCAGTGTAGGGCCTCCCGGGGTTGGTAGAAGATCGCAATGCTCAGGACTGACTTAGGTAGGAGCACTGGGTGATAAAATGGGTAAAAAATCGGGGATAAAAATATTAAAAAAGAAAACAAAACAACGCCACTGTGGGGATGTCACTCAGGGAATTTACCACCCACCAGGGACACTTGGCGATGCAAGTCAAGTTTAACAAAAAGTAATTTATTACCAAATTATGAACAAATTTCACCAGTAAAACATAAAATGTTCATACGCACAAGAATGAGGAATGGGAGAACTGATTAGGGCTGAGGCTTACCAGGGCAGGTCACTAAACAGTAAGTAGTCATCCCAACAGACTGGACTCCACAGATGACGCAGGAACAGCGTCCATCACCATCCATCCATTTTCCGCCGCTTATCCGGAACGGGTCGCGGGGGCAGCAGTCTCAACAGAGATTCCCAGACTTCCTTCACCCCAGACATTTCCTCCAGCTCTTTCTCCATCTCTTCCTCCAGTTCTTCCTCCATCTCTTCCTCCAGCTCTTCCTCCAGCTCTTCCTCCAGCTCTTCCTCCATCTCTTCCTCCATCTCTTCCTCCAGCTCTTCCTCCAGCTCTTCTTCCTCCAGCTCTTCCTCCATCTCTTCCTCCAGCTCTTCCGAGGGGAGTCCGAGACGTTCCCAGGCCAGCCGAGAGACATAGTCTCTCCAGCGTGTCCCGGGCCTTCCCCAGGGTCTCCTCCAGGAGGGACATGCCTGGAACACCTCCCTAGGGAGGAGGGACATGCCTGGAACACCTCCCTAGGGAGGAGGGACATGCCTGGAACACCTCCCTAGGGAGGAGGGACATGCCTGGAACACCTCCCTAGGGAGGAGGGACATGCCTGGAACACCTCCCTAGGGAGGAGGGACATGCCTGGAACTCCTCCTTAGGGAGGATCCAGGAGGATCCGGTATAGATGCCCAAGCCACCTCAGCTGACTCCTCTCAATGTGGAGGAGCAGCGGCTCGACTCCGAGCTCCTCCCGGGTGACCGAACTCCTCACCCTATCTCTAAGGGAGCGTCCAGCCACCCTGCGGAGGAAACTCATTTCGGCCGCTTGTATCCGCAATCTTGTCCTTTCAGTACTACCCAAAGGTTATGACTATACTGTAGGTGATGGTAGGTGCGTAGATTGACCGGTAAATCGAGAGCTTCGCCTTTCGGCTCAGCTCTTTCTTCTCCACGACGGTCCGGAACACCGACCACATAACTGTGGACGATGCACCAATCTGTCTGTCAATCTCACGCTCCATCTTTCCCTCACTCATGAACAAGACCCAGAGATATGAACTCCTCCACCTGAGGCAGGACTTCTCCACCCACCTGGACAAGGCACACCACCCTTTCCCGGTACTCTCTGTGCGTCCATCACCTGAGAGTATATGTTGTGCACTGAGGAGAGGAGCCAGCCAAAGCAAGCACATAACCTCGACCAACAGAACGCCTCAGCTGCAGCTCTGCCAATAACAGGAAGGAATAAGCAATCATTCATACGTTGAAATGTTAAGTCATTGTTTTCTCCAAACAGCCACGTTATCTGGGCCGGTAATACAAACAAGGCGGGAGACGAACCAAAGTAGGCGGTACCTGAGCCAAAGAGCAAGATGATTTTTATGGTATGTCCTCAGGTGGTGATTGATTCAACTGCAGCTTCTAAGAGCCAGCATGATGTTCATCATTCAAATTGTGAGCTTTTCAAAGTTGTAGCGGCTAATCGGCTAAGTTTGTTTTTCTTTCGGTAGACGTAACTTCCGGTCCGCCCCCCTATCCAATCAGAACCTTCCCAACCCCCAGACCTTAAGCGGAATTGGATAAAGACAATCAAATGTGTTTTCCATGTAAACCTCAATTCGGAATAACTATTTCCATGTAAAGTCGAAGAAAATAGTTTAATTTGGAATTATTTAAATCAGAATAATTAATTCCGAATTAAAAAACATCATGTAACCGTGGCCATTGATGGCATGTGAGACGGAACCTAATAACACTGTCTTGTTTGTGCTGAGATATTATAAATACAGTGCAAAAACAGGTAGGATACGTATGAATGGAGTACAGTGTAATTATGCTGTATGAGGGATGGTATTGCAAATGATGAAGTATATTAATACATTATTGAGGTAAAAATAGGATTCTAGGATTTTAGGATGCACCTAAAAACTTAGTACTCTTAATGCTGAGGCGGTCAATGGATTATTTGATGGATAGATATATGGAGGAGTCAACAACTGAACGGGGAGAACTTAACGTTTTTTGTTTGTTTATCGTTTTTTTTTTTTTTTTTAGTTATTATCTTTGGAGGCATTGTCATGTACTTGCTTGTTTACTTGCTGTCATGGTGCGTCTCTCCCTCTAGTTGTATTGTGTTTATGAAATAATAATGGAAATGTGGATTTGTGAAAATATGAATTTTAGTGTATACATAAAGGATAGTGAAGGGTAAGGGATGTATAGGGGAGGGAGGTAACAGGGGGCTAGAAGGTATTTAAAGGCATGTCATGTTTTGTTTTGTTTTTGTTTGATGTTGTTGTTTAGATATGTCCTTTTAATATTTTGTTCCTTTTTGTGTACATGTTGAGGTTGGTGTCTGTCTTATGTCTATATGTAATTTAGTTGTTTTTTTTGTTATTTTTATACTGAACGTCACTATGGTGTGGCACATTATAGAAAAATAAAGTATAAAAAAAATAGAAAGATATTGCACATCTTTTTTATTATTGTCCGTTGCTACTGTGATCAGCCTGGTTGTGGAGTCTGATGGCAGCGGGGAGGAAGGGCCTGCGATGCCTCTCAGTGACGCATCGTGGGTGACGAAGCCGGTCGCTGATGGATCTCCAGGGCTCTGACAGTCCTTTTGAAGGGGGTGGGAGACATTGTCCATGATGGAGGACAGCTTAGCCACCATCCTCCTCTCCCCCACCACCTCCACAGGATGGAGACTGGAGTCCAGGACAGAGCTAGTACTACTACTACAGTACAGGACAGAGCCGGCTTTCCTCACCAGCTTGTCCAGTCTCTTCCTCTCTGCTGCAGTGATGCTGCTGCTCCAGCAGACCACCCCATAAAAGATGGCCGACGGTACCACAGAGTCATAAAAGGTCCTCAGGAGGCCGTCCCTCACTCCAAAGGACCTCAGTCTGCGCAGCAGGTGGATCTGCTTTGACCTTTCTTATAAAATTCCTGAGTGTTTACAGTCCAGTCCAGTTTTTTGTCCAGGTGAACACCCAGGTACTTGTAAGAGTCCACTATCTCTATGTCCGTTCCCTGGATGCTCACCGGAGGGGGGGGGGGGGTTTCGCGCCGACTTTTAAACTGTGTAGAAGTATCAACTTTCTTGACAGGTCTCATTTGAAGGTTTTCTCTCAATTGCAGGAGACTAAATGGTCAGAAATAGACTGCAAAGTGTTAATCATTCAACGTATATGGTGTGCAATGGCACGCAAAATGTAATTTCAATTAAATTTTATTAACAATAATAATAAAACATAATTTATAGCTACAATGCAGATTGTCTTTAGGGGCTTTTGATAGACCAAGAGTCGGCCTGACCCAAAACAACTATTGAAATTGAGTTCCTGGCTGCTGGCCTTCGCGCGGCTGGTTGATATCAAATCTCCTGTAGGAGTCGCATTTAAGTTTATTCACCATTTTTGTTGTTTACTAACAAAATATGAAGTGTGCTCCTTCCTACCTCCTCAGGTGAGGAGGACGGCGCTAGTCTTTAAGTTGGTGGTGTGACGTATGACGCAAAAAGGCAGATACAGCAGCGAAACCGTCATTGACCGCGGCTGCAGGATGAGCAGGAGAATGGGACCCTCTGACAACTACTGCTAAAACCCAAGGACTCTATTTCATCTTTTTTTTAAAGTTATTTTTACAATAAATTCTAAGCATCAGAAAATCAACACGCTCTTTGGATTATTTAAAGGACAGCTGGGAGTCTGACACATCTGCTTAAGCCTTTCCACGTGGCAAAGAAATAAGAATGAATGGACGGAATGTGGTAAAGGAAAACTCATCTTTCGATTTTGCCACTACAATTCGTCAATGATGAGCTGTGAATCTTGACTGGAGGACTTTTTTGAGGATTAAGGGAGACATAAGGCAAAGGAAACGCCGGCGGACGCGTGGCGGAGCAAACAAAGAAACACGTTGGAGGAGGTACAGTATGTGCTTCAAATCAAACTTTTTTGGAAGCATTATTCGTTTGGAAAAAATGCCTGAAGTGTTTTGAAACGAACTTCACCGCTGAATTTTGTGTTAATGGACTGTGATCTTTTGTTTATCAACTTTTCGCCGACTTGGCCAAACAATTGAGATCAGCGACGCCCACCTGCGTGAACGAACTTATGCATGAAGCTGAGTTTAATAATGAAATACATGGAAATCATCACCTTGATGTGATGCTAACAAGATGCTCTGCCTCCGCTACAACCTCCCCTGTCAGCATGGTACCTGTGTAACTTAACCAGAACTATACCGGCTGATAACACTCCATCGCTATCCAGGACTATGGCTGAAAGAGACTGGAGTTCACAGACCTACTACTCACACACACACGTACACAATTATAAACACACTTCCTGTGTTGTAACACGGTCCACGATGCTGAAGTTAGTTTCCGATTCATCAGATAGCAAAAGAACCACTTGAATATTTGTTGTTAAACTCAGTCAGAGCACTGTAGACCAGTGTTAGTTTCTGATTCGTCAGGCTAAAGGATCATTCCAGCGCATGTTAGAGCGTTCATTTATCAGTTTTCTGTACCTGCTAATTCCTATACAGGGTTATGGGGATCTATTGGAGCTTACCCCAGCTCTCTTCAGGCGGAAGGCAGGGGTACACCCTGGACAGATCACCAGTAAGGAGGGATATTTAACCATCCATCCATCCATCCATCCATCCATCCATCCATCCATCCATCCATCCATCCATCCATCCATCCATCCATCCATCCATCCATCCATCCATCCATCCATCCATCCATCCATCCATCCATCCATCCATCTGGGGTATAATTACCCTGTCTTTGTCAATAATTTCATATTCAATCTTGAAGTCTACATTGAGTTAGTAGAGCTATTGTTTGATAGTGTTTAATTTATTTTCTTACAATAATTTTTTTTAATTAAGATTTGTTTTTCTTTTATTTTGTTTTGTTTTTAATGTGGAAATTCTGCTTTTAAGCCCCGAGTTCCAGGTTTGAGCAGGCTAGGTGTTCAGGTTTTGGGGCTTCAGGCCGGGTCTAAGGTGGTCTGACTGAGTTTAATAACATAAAACCCCAATTTCAAATATTCAAGTTTTGCCATCTGAAGAAACAGAAATTAACTTCAGCGCTGTTGACCGTGTTGCCAACTTACACATTGTTGCTCTATTTACCGAGGTTTCAGACCTCTAAGTGGATTCTAAGTTTTACGGGGAGCCAATGGAGCGAGGCTAACACTGGAGATACGTGGTCTCTCTTGTTGATTACTATCAGTACTCGTGCTGCTGCATTCTGGATCAGTTGGAGGATATTCAGAGAATTATTTTGAAACTCTGCTAATAATGCATTACAGTAATCTAGTCTAGAAGATACAAACAGTTTTTCCTCATCACTCTGCGAGAGGATGTTCCTCATCTTTATGATATTATGGAGATGGAAAGGTTTTACAAACCTGATTAATATACGGTTTAAACCACAAATCGTGATCAAAATAACACCAAGATTTCTCACAGTTGTACTGGAGGCCATCACAACACCATCTAATCCCTTCCTAAGGTGTTTGGAACCAAGAATGATAACCTCTGTTTTATCTGAATTTACAGGACTGTCTCAGAAAATTAGAATATTGTGATAAAGTTCTTTATTTTCTGTAATGCAATTAAAAAAAACAAAAATGACATACATTCTGGATTCATTACAAATCAACTGAAATATTGCAAGCCTTTTATTATTTTAATATTGCTGATTATGGTTTACAGTTTAAGATTAAGATTCCCAGAATATTCAAATTTTTTTAGATAGGATATTTGAGTTTTCTTAAACTGTAAGCCATAATCAGCAATATTAAAATAATAAAAGGCTTGCAATATTTCAGTTGATTTGTAATGAATCCAGAATGTATGACATTTCTGTTTTTGTAATTGCATTACAGAAAATCACAATATTCTAATTTTCTGAGACAGTCCTGTAGAAGCAAAAAATTTCCAGACATCCAGTCCTTGATGTCCCTAAGACATGCCTGAAGTTTAACTAACAGTTCTGTTTCATCCGGCTTCATAGACAAATAGAGCTGCGTATCATCAGCATAGCAAAGAACATTGATGCTGTGGTTCTGGATTATACTTCCCAATGGCTGCATGTATAAACTGATACATACTGATACACCATCTAATCTCTTCCTAAGGAACCAACGGGACCAGAAATAATACCTTCTGTTTTATCAGAGTTTAGAGTATAAGGATAAAGTTAGTGGACATCCAGATCTTTCTTTTTTTTTTAAATACTTTTATTTACTGCCCCCTCTGACCTGCCGCCCCGGTGGGGTGGGGAGAATCTGGCCGGAATAACGTGATCCTTCCACGCGCTACGTCTGGCCAGAGAAGCCCCATCCTGTTGGGTGAAAAGAAGCGGCCCGATCACTCCTCAAGGAGCTGGCTTAGGTTACCTACATTAATCCTGGGCATTGCTCACCGCACTGCACTGAGCTCAAGTCTCCTCCAGGCATCAAGGTCTTAATGAAGTCTGTCTAACTGTTCTGTTACGATACAGTTTACAATCATCAGCATAGCAATGAACATTGATGCCATGGTTTAGGATAATATTATGGATAAAATTCAGATGATTTTATTGCTAAAGAAGCTCATGAAGTCTTTGTGACTGACCGCTGCAGCTGATCTGCACAGCAAAACACAAAATAAAGGTTAATGAAACACAGCATGATGCTGTGTGTTTTAAACAGAGGTGGTAGAGGAGCCGAAAATTGTACTCAAGTAAAAGTACTGTTACTTCAGAATAATATGACTCAAGTAGAAGTAAAAAGTAGTCATCCAAATAATTACTTGAGTAAAAGTAAAAAAGTACTTGGTGAAAAAACTACTCAAGTACTGAGTAACTGTTGAGTAACGTCTGATTTATTTTTTTAACACAACTATTCAAACAGACAAAAGTACAAAATAATCGTCTTCAGGCAAATTAAATCAATAAAATAAATTAAAATGAATAAAAAATAGCTTAAATTAAAATCATCTTAAAGTAAATTCAAGTACTTTAATAAATAATAAAATAAATAAAATAACAGAATAAAAAAATAAATTAAGCACTAGTAGCAAGTAGTGTCAAGCCTTTGTACTTTTCTTTTTTAACCAGGCAGAACTAGAACAAACATGAACTCATAGAAACTCTGTGTGTGTTTGAGTCTGTGTAAATGTGACAAAACATGCAAAAACTAACATTTTTCCCAAAGAATCACCAGTGATGTCATGAGATTGACGCGTACGTGGATAAAAGGGATAAAAGAAAAGTAACAGCTCAACGTAGCCTAATGTAGCGGAGGAAGAGGAACAGTTTCTTCTTCACAAATCTACTCAAGTAAAAGTACAAAGTATAGTGATTCAAAACTACTCCTAAAAGTACAAAATTACCCAAAACTTACTCAAGTAAATTTAACGGAGTAAATGTAACTCGTTACTACCCCCCTCTGGTTTTAAATACATAATTTCATGAGACAGGGCTAGACAGTAAATTTGTGGCATCACACTGAGTTAAATCATGTGCGTGCTTGATTGTTTTTGCCTGAGTTGTGGCTCTGAGATTGTGTGGGATTTCTGACACAGCTGCAGCATCAATGTTCTGACTGCATCTTAATCTCCTCCTTGATGTGTCATCAATCCCTCCCTCCTCATATTTTAGTTCCTCGGCTTCCAACACTCGGCCTGAAGCAGCAGGAACTGTGTCTCTGCTTGCCAAGTCTCAGCTCCTCGTGCTGTGATGTCAGACTGGTCCTTTAAGGTCAGCAGCCAGACTCCCAACGCTCTGTGGCTCATAAAACTGCCTGGTCCACATGACCAGGAAGCAGCGTCTGGACGGGCCTCAGCTGTGTGTGCGTGTGCTGTCTGAAGTGCTGCCACGGGCGGACGGGCGTGTTCTGTTTACAATGCACCATGGGAAATTAGGGGCGTGATACTATCTGTGCGAGCAAGCAGCTGCATCTGGACGGAGAAATGTCAGGCTGTGGGCGTGGACGGGTAAGAGCATCTGTCTTTGTTCTTCTGTCTGTGAGTGAGTGGAAGTGTTGTCCATCGCTTACACTCATCATCATAAACAGAACACCATGTTCAGCTGTCTGCCACCTTTCTGCAATGAGGATCAGGGACTTCCTTTGGGCTGATTGTCGGTAACCACTTATCACCCAAGGAAAATGAGACAGAAAAGAACAGTGCAGGGACCAAAAAATGAAAAACAAAATACAACACCAGTGAGGGCTGAGGGTTACAGAGTCAATCCTTTTCCGTCTCTGCATGTTTCCATTAGGTAACAGTATTAGGTACCATCAACATTCATTGCTATGCAGATGATACTCAGCTATACATTTCTGTAAAATCAGATGAGACCAATAAGCTGTCTGGACTGCACACGTGTCTCGATCACATAAAGAATTGATGACCTCTAATTCTCAGTCACGAACCTCAGATAAGACCGATATTGGCCAGGTTTCCCAGATCAGTTAAGTAGCTCTTAACAGCGAAAGACTTCTTTCAAACCTTCTTAAGGAGCCTGTGAAAGAAGTCTTTCGCTGTTAAGAGCTACTTAACTGATCTGGGAAACCGGGCCATTGTTGTTTTGAGACCTGAATGCTTCAGAAAAAGATCATCTAGTTATTTAGTGAGTGAAGGTAGCATTGCCTTTGCATTACCACTATGAGGAATCTCTGAGTTATTTTTGAATGGGATTTGTATATTAAAGCACAGAAGGCGGTTTGTAGAATCGCCATCTTCTATCTTTGTAACCTTGTAAAATTAAGGAAAATCCTGTCTCAGACATCCAAATAAACGAGTCCATACATATTTTACCACATCATTGGACCACCTGCAATCCCATAATAAAAGGATTTCCTAAAAATGACCCTGAATTGCCTTCAGCTTATCCAAAGTGCTGTAGTGGGAGTTCTGATAAGCATTAGCAGGAGTTCATATTTCCTGAATCTGAGCTTCCCTTCACTGGTTTACTGTTAAATCCAGGAATAATTTAAAATTATGCGTCTTCCATAAACAGTAAAGTCCTCAAGAGCCTTACTCCTGACCTTAAAGAACTCATAGTTCCATATTCTACCAACAGAGCAATTCTCTCCAACGGCAGGTTTCCTTGTGGTTCCTTCTGAGACCAGAATGGGAGGCAGAACCTTCAGTTATCAGGTTCCTCTCTGATGGAACCAGTTCCCAATCAGAGTTTATGATGCAGACACTCTCCACCTTTAGAAATAGGCTTCAAACTCTCCCTTTTGATCAGATTTGTAGTTAGGGTTACACAGTGAGCTTTAAATTCAAACCTATCTACCATTTCAAGTTCAGCTGCTATTCACAGATATCAGCTTGGCAATTTGGTGACTTGTCCTCCCTTAAAGTGTGACTTCCATTCCTGGATTATCCTCTCCCGCAAACATTTTTACCAAATTTCCTTTACGTTTTTAGCTCCGTACCTTCACCTGTTTCAAATACCCAAGTGACCACCTCAGTGTCTACTGTCTACATTTGTTTATATAGTTATTCTTGTAGTGCACCAGTTAGCCATTGTATCTGTGTCTCTCCTTTCTCTGTTATTCATCCTCTCTTTTCTATCTCTCTTTTCCTACTCTGTCCAGCTGGTATTCTGCAGGAGGGTTCCCCCACCCGCCTTATGATCCAGGTCCTGTTCACGGTTTCTTCCCTCCTAAAAGGGGGAGTTTTTCCTTGCCATTGTTTATGCTTATGTAATAAGTAAGTAAGTAAGCTTTATTTGTACAGCGCCCTTCACAGAGCATGGTCACAGAGCACTTCACAGTAACAACAAAAACAAAACACAGTTAAACGATATTTACAAATTTAAGTTTAAAAGGCCAAGACAACACATTGACAATCATAACAAACCCCAAGACAATCAGGCAAAAGCCTGCACAAATAAATAGGTCTTAAGTTGCCTTTTGAAGGAGTCAACAGACTCCATGGAACGCAGAGAGAGCGGAAGATCGTTCCAAAGCCTGGAAGCAACGGCCTGGAAGGATCGGTCTCCTCTGGTCCAGAAACGAGTACGTGGTACCATCAGCAGATTCTGATGCACAGACCTCAGAGCCCGAGCTGGGGTGTAGGGCTGGATCGGATCGCTGATGGAAGGTGGAGCCTGACCATGCAAAGCTCTGAAAGTTAAAACCAGAATTCTAAAATTGATCCTAGAGGAAACTTGCAGCCAATGAAGAGCTTTGCGAATAGGGGTTATGTGTGTCCTCCTATTAGAACGGGTCAGAATTCTTGCTGCAGAACTTTGCACTAACTGCAGGCGAGACAGCTCCTTCTTGTTTAGACATGAAAACAAACTATTACAATTAGGCCCTCCAGAAAAACGCGATTACGCGATCGCATAATTCATTGCATAATCAGCCAAATGGCGCAGATTACGCGGGGATACATTTATTCCTGAAAGGGCGCATATTTCCCGCGATGATCGCATATGTTGACCGCAAAATCAAGGATTTTAGCCCGCAGAATCGAGGATTTTTGCCCGCGTTTTTCTGGAGGGTCTATACAATAGTCCAAACGCGAAGACACAAATGCGTGAATGATCAGCTCCAAATCATTTTGCGACAACATTTTTGTCAGCTGTTTGAAGTGTTGCACTAATGACAAATGTCTTTGTCAAACACAACACCCAGGTTTCTTAGGCCCGGTTTAACAGACTGGCCCAAGTCACCTAAATACTGGTTAATCCCAGGAATGGAGTCATCAGGGGCAATAACCAGGGTTTCTGTTTTGTCCACGTTTAGCTGCAAGGTTTTCACACTTAGCCATTGTTTAATCTCCACCAAGCAATGAACTAAGGAATTTAGCCTGTGGAGCTCATTGGACTTAAAAAGCAGTACAGCTGAATATCATCAGCAAACATATGGTAAGAGACATCAGGAAATCTCTGGATGATTTTTCCCAATGGGATCAAATACAACAAAAATAAAACAGGACCCAAAACAGAACCTTGGGGGACTCCACACAACAGATCTGCTGACCCAGACCCTATTTGGTTAGCTGTGAAACTAAAGCTACGCCCAGAAAGGTATGACGAGAACCAATGAAGAACTGAACCTGACAGTCCTATTTCATCCCTCAGTCTTCTCAACAGGATTTGGTGGTCGACGGTGTCAAAGGCTGAGGACAGATCTAAGAGAACTAGAACAGTACATTTTCCCGAATCAGCAGACATCATAATGTCACTGGACACTTTCAGCAAGGCTGTCTCCGTAGAGTGATGTTTGCGGAAACCAGACTGAAATGTCTCTTGGATGTTGTTTTGATCCAGGAATAATGACAGTTGCTCAGAGACTACCTTCTCTAGGACCTTGGACAAGATTGGTAGCTTAGAGATCGGCCTGAAATTACTGAGGACAGTCGGGTCTAAGCCTGTCTTTTTAAGTAAAGGCTCCACTATATATACACTATAAGAAAGAGAGAGGTTAACCACTTTGGTAACCCAGGGGCCAATTACATCAAACACTTTCACAAAAATCCTACACGGAAGGACATCCAATGAGCAAGAGGAGAGTTTCATCTTGGTCACCAGTGCTGAGATATCAGCAAGAGTCACAGACCTAAATGAGGACCACAAGCTGGAGACAGGCTCAACGACAGCAGGGGATTTCGCACAAAAGTGGAGGGATTTTCTCCTTGATCGTCTTAATTTTGTCAGTAAAAAATCTCAACAATGCATTACTGTCAGCTTCACAAAAAACAGGAGTAACTGGCACAGCAGGACACACAAGAGAATTGATTGTGTCAAACAGCACTTTTGGATTTTTCTTATTAGCTGTTACCAGTTGACAAATATAGTCTGATCTGGTATTTTCGACCATCTCATTGTATGAGGCCACAACATCCCTGAGATGAGTCTGTGCACCTCAAGGTTAGTGGGTTTCCACAAACGTTCAGTCTTATGACAAAGTCTCCTCAGACTCATGGTATCTTCATTTGTCCAAGGGCACACTTTTTTTCTGTATTGATCAGTTAGATTTAACAGGTGCCACCTGATCCAGAATTTTAACACAATGATTGGTAAAACACTGAGTAAAATTGTCCACATCAAGACAGTCCATGAACAAAAGACGGTCAAACATAGCAGAGAAACTGTCTGCAGTATTAGCAGAGATAACACGCCTCTGAGACCTAACTTCTATGGGCTTAGGCTCAGAGCTGAAGTGGAGATCAAACAGAACAAGACAATGATCACTAAGATGTCCTTTACAGACACATTAGAAATGTCTAGGCCAAGGGTAAAAACTAAGTCTAAAATGTGGCCTTTTTGGTGTGTGGGCTCAGAAACATGTTGCTCAAAATTAAAAGCTTCAGTCAATG
Organism: Cololabis saira; assembly: GCF_033807715.1. NCBI lineage: Eukaryota > Metazoa > Chordata > Actinopteri > Beloniformes > Belonidae > Cololabis > Cololabis saira. The sequence continues at coordinate 1,751,103 of NC_084608.1, read as the reverse complement.
ATAAAAGTTCCTTTGCGGAGCAAGGTGAGCCGTCATCAACATGAAGGTTAAAATCTCCAAGAATAAGAACAGCTTTCCAACTTTATTATGGAGGATAAAAGGTCACTAAAATCCTTCAAAAACACAGCAGCAGGTCCAGGGGGACGGTAGACCGTCAAACAGTAGAATGGATTTGAAGACCCCACCATGACCATTTGGGACTCAAATGAAGTGAATTCCAGGGTCTGAGTCATTTTGCATGTGCAACTGTCCCTATATACAACGGCCAGACCCCCCCCCCCACGACGACAGGGGAGGGGTTTCCCGACAACAGAGCAGCCAACTGGACAGAGTTCATTAAGATGCATAAACTCTTCCCTCTCTGCCATGTCTCCGAAAGACACATTAAATCCAGCTTTTCTCTTGTGAAAAGATTGTTCAGAGAGAAGGATTTATTTGCAATAGACCGGGCATTCAACAGGCCGATATGCAGGGTCGATGACGTCAGGGAGCCAGTGTCCGCGGAGAGCATCGGGATTGGTCAAAGGCATGTCCAGCGGTCACGTGGCCTCCAGCTGGACCTTGCGGGAGCCGGTGTAAACACGGAAGAGCGTGGCGGCAATAAGGACCATTGACCACTACTCCAGCGCTGTGTAGGCTCCAAGACTGTCATTGTGGTCCAAGCAGACGAAAGCATGAATGTGCTGTCGCACACATTGAGGAGAGGGATCCGGTGCAGACACCTTACACGTTCTCCATAGCTGACGATGGCAGAGCCCAGGCGTGCTGCAGCGCGTCTTCGCTTAACCTGGACACCGGAGTGCGAGCCTCTTTTCCTTGATTTCTTCAGCCTCCTTAACCCAGATTGGAAGTTGGTTCCATTGTAATGGTGCCCTCCAAATCTACATTTGGATACTCTAGAAACTACGAGTAAACCTGCACTCTGAGAACGGAGAGCTCTGTTAGGAACATACGGTACTATCAAGTCTTGCAAATATTGCGGAGCTAAGCCGTTTTTGGCTCTATACGCAAGTAATATACATAAATAAATTATGAACAGGACCGGTGACAAAGGGCAGCCCTGCCGGAGTCCAACATGCACCGGGAACAAGTCTGATCTACTGCCGGCAATGCAAACCAAACTCCTGCTCCGATCATATAGAGACCGGACAGCCCTTAATAGAGGGCCCCGGACTCCATACTCACTGAGCACCCCCCACAGAATGGCACGAAGGACACGGTCAAATGCCTTCTCCAGATCCACAAAACACATGTAGACTGGTTGGGCAAATTCCCACGAACCCTCGAGCACCCTGCAGAGGGTATAGAGCTGGTCCAGTGTTCCACGACCGGGACGAAAACCGCATTGTTTCTCCTGAATCCGAGGTTCAACTATCGGCCGTATTCTCCTCTCCAGTACCCTGGCGTAGACTTTCCCGGGGAGGCTGAGAAGTGTAATCCCCCTATAGTTGAACACACTCTCCGGTCCCCCTTTTTAAAAAGAGGGACCACCACCCCGGTTTGCAACCCCAGTGGTACTGTCCCCTTCCTCCATGCAATGTCGCAGAGGCGTGTGAACCAAGACAGCCCTACGACATCCAGAGACTTGAGGTACTCAGGGCGAATCTCATCCACCCCCGGTGCCCCTGAGGAGCTTACGAACCACCTCAGTGACCTCGGCTTGGGTGATGGATGAGCACGTCTCCGAGTCCCCACTCTCTGCTTCCTCAGTGGAAGGCATGTCAGTCGGGTTGAGGAGATCCTCGAAGTATTCCTTCCACCGTCCGACAATGTCCCCAGTCGAGGTCAATAGCTCCCCACCCACACCGTAAACGGTGCCGGCAGAGTACTGCTTCCCCCTTCTGAGGCGCCGAACGGTCCTCCAGAATTTCCTCGAGGCCGACCGAGTACCTATCTACTGTGTCAGGAGTCCCACAGGCTAACATAGCCCGGTAGGACTCCTTCTTCAGTCTGACGGCATCCTGTACCTCTGGTGTACACCACCGGGTTCTAGGATTGCCGCCACGACAGGCACCGGAGACCTTGCGTCCACAACTTCGAACCGCCACGTCGACAATGGAGGCAGAGAACATGGTCCACTCGGACTCGATGTCCCCCGCCTCCCCCGGGATCCGAGAGAAGCTCTCTCGGAGGTGAGAGTTGAAGATGTCCCTGACAGAGGGCTCAGCCAGACATTCCCAACAGACCCTCACAATCCGTTTGGGTCTGCCCGGTCTGTCCAAGCTCCTCCTCCGCCAGCGCATCCAACTCACCACCAGGTGGTGATCAGTTGACAGCTCAGCCCTTCTCTTCACCCGAGTGTCCAAGACATGCGGCCAAAGGTCAGATGAAACAACAACAAAGTCGACCATTGACCTCCGGCCTAGGGAGTCCTGGTGCCACGTGCACTGATGGACACTCTTATGTTTGAACACAGTGTTCATTATGGACAAACTGTGACTAGCACAGAAGTCCAACAACAAAACACTGCTCGGGTTCAGATCGGGGAGGCCATTCCTCCCAATCACGCCTCTCCAGGTATCACTGTCATTGCCCACATGAGCGTTGAAGTCCCCCAGTAGAACAATGGAGGCCCAGTTGGAGCACTATCCAGTACTCCTCCCAGGGACCCCAAGAAGGCCGGGTACTCCGCACTGCTGTTCGGCCCGTAGGCACAAACAACAGTGACAGCAGTTGACCTTTTCCCGACCCAAAGGCGCAGGGAAGCGACCCTCGAGTTCACCGGGGTGAACTCCAACACATTGCGACTGAGCTGAGGGGCTATAACCAAGCCCACACCAGCCCGCCGTATGACATATACTTATGACGTATATGTCATAAGTATAATATTAAGTATAATTAAAGCTGCAAGCAGCGATGAACGGGCCCGCGCACCCTTGTGCACATTCAGGCGTGCTGCAGTGGAAGTGCTTGTATGATTTGTAGGAACTATCAGATATTGACCAATCAGATGAAGGGGCGGAGCTAATTTGCCATTAGGCCACGCCCATTAATGCAAACCATGAAATATCAAATTTATCACCAGGCCTGGCTTGCGTGCAAAATTTGGTGACTTTTGGGGAACTATCAAATATGGACCAATCAGATGAAGGGGGGGCGCGCTTTTTGGCGTCTATCATCGCCACGGTAATGTTTTTGAAAGAGAAAAGTAATGCGCGTCGTCGCAGGTTGGAGACGGACATTTTGATGTATAACACACCTAGGTAAACATTGCGGCTCGGGCCGTATTAACTGCCAAAGGAATGGCATAAATTGTGCCAAAATTACGCGATGAATTCAAAATGTTCAAAATGGCCGACTTCCTGTTCGGTTTTGGCCATGGTGCCAAGAAACTTTTCTTTAAGTTGCGACATGATACAGGTGTGTAGCGATTTTCGTGGATGTACGTTAAACCGTTGTTGTGCCACAGCGGGTTAGCTAAGCTGATCAGTTATCGACGGGTTATTAATAATTTTATTAATAATTATTAATAATTAATAAAGTCGACTATTTATCAAATTGAATTATCAAAAATGATAAAAAGATCCTCGGGGCACCACCCTGTTCCTTAAGCAGGGAAATAATAACTTAACAGCAGAAAATCAGTCTCAAAATAGGGATTATTCACCAGAACACAGTAAGAGCTGTTATTACTGGTGAATAATGTTGAAGGCGTGCAGTTCGAGCACTGGCTCTGTTCAAACGATCAGAATGTGACCAAATTGCATGAAACAACAGAAACCACTCATTAAAAATCAATCAGAATTTATTTACATACGGGTATCAAAGCAGATGTAAATAAATACCTAAATAAATCCTGATGGCACACTACATTATTATAAAACCATTAATTAACTAGAAAAACATCAATAGAAAGGAAATGAAAGTTAAATGCATGGAATGAAAAATAAATCAAAGCAATAATAAAGATGATAAAGAACCTCTACAAAGTTCAAAACGTGTCCGCAATGTTTAAAGAACCCGGGGCTCCTGTGGTATTTAAAGATGGCGAAACCCTCTTTAAGCCAAGTGCAAATTTAGACCGGATGTTGATCCCGGTGTTTTAAACCGTGATCAACTGGCGAAACGGCGCCACCAAATGAACAAATAACTGTAATATGCACACAGTAATTTCATTAAGCATAAATTCAGGTCTACACCAGTGACTGATCGCCCAGACCGCAGCTCATGCGTCCTCGGGAGTCCGGATCTGAAGCTGCAGGCTCCGTCGCCTGCGGGCGCGGTCCTGCAGGAATTTCCCCGTCAGTCTCCCGGCTTACGTGGGTCGGCTTTTGATTCCCCCCGCCGATCGCTTTCCTGGCAGGGATCCTCAGTTTCAGCGGCCACTCAGTCTCTCTCCTGCTCCTAACTTCAAAGGAAAAGTGAACAGTGGCTGGAGCAACCTCACACAGGCTCTCTGGTCCTGCGGCCTCAACACGCCGCCTCGCTGCGCACGGGGGGCCGGTTCCTCCCTTCGGAACGTCGGCTCGTCCCATGTTGTGTCGCCGGGCTGCGGGAGGATCTCGCGGTCCAATGCTGGAGCTCCTGGCGGGTTCTGGCTCCTGAGTAGAGGACAGGGCTTGGAGAAAAGAAAGGAGTTAAGACAGGGAGAGAGTCCAGAGCCCAGCGCTCTGGGATCGGACCTTACGCCCGCCCGGTTGGTGCGGGCCTCGACGACTCCTTGAACCCCCCCCACAGCTCTTAAAAGCTGCTGGACAGCAAAGTGCATCCCGGGTCGGTGGCTGAAGAGAAGAGAAGAGGAGAGCAGGTCTTTTGGGGTTGCTGGTATTTATAGGTTTTGGGTCTGTTCAAAGAGGCAGTACCCCCCTTTGAGGCCTGGCAGGAACCTGGTTTCCTGGGGAGCTCCACTGTGCCCGACCCCCCCCCCTCAGGTGTCATAAACCTTAGTCTTGGCTCCGGGATTTTCGCTGTCCTGCTTTGATCTGGGGCCATGCAGCGGGGGTCATAAACTGACTATCTCGAGCCAGGCCGAGATGACCAGGAGGTTAGCAGCAGGGGGTCATAAAATTCTGACTTCAGGAAGAAGGGCCAAAGTCTGGCTTTACTGGTCTTCATAATCCTGAAATTGTTCATATACATTTATAACAGTCCATATGATCACTGGGTGTGGTCCAACACCATATTCTGGGGCTTGAGGCACAAAGTTTTTTCTGTATGGACCAATCAGATGAAGGGGGGGGCATGCTTTTTGGTGTCTAGCATCGCCACGATAACGCTTTTGACTGAGAAAAGTAATGTGTGTCGTCGCAGGATGGAGACGCACATTTTGATGTATAATCCACCTGGGTGCACGTTACAGTTCGGGCCGCATTAACTGCCGCATAAATTGCGCCAAAATTACACAATTAATTCAAAATGGCCTGTTCGGTCTGTTTGGTTTCGGCCATGGCGCCAAGAGACTTTTCTTTAAGTTGCGACATTATACAGGTGTGTACCGATTTTCGTGCACGTACGTTAAACCGTATTGTGGGGCTTGAGGCACAAAGTTTTCTAGGGGGCGCTGTTGAGCCATTACATCCAATTCACTAGAATGGTTTTCTTTGCGATACATAAGGCAGTGAGAAGACATCTACATGCAAGTCATACAAGCGCTTCCACTGGAGCACGCCTGAACGTGCACAAGGGTGCGAGGGCCCGTTCATCGCTGCTTGCAGCCTTAATTTTAATTAATGTTGTAGTTTGGTTATTTCTACAGAAGAATAATTATTTTATTATTGATGAGAGTGAGAATCGATGAGAATCGATAAAGAATTGAATCGTTAAGCAGAGTTGAAAATGGAATTGGAAACGTGAAATTCCCTTCCCTAAATGTCAGTGGTGCGAAGGTCTGGAATAAACTCGTCCAAAACTGAAGCAACGTCCAAGCATGTGGTTGTTTAAGAAAAGACTCAGACGGATGACTGGTACAGGGATTATGATCTGAGTTGAACCTGAATCTGTGTCTCTAACGCTGGAAATAGGATTGTACCTGGTCCAGGCTCCTGAAGGGGAATTTTTAATTGGCATTGTTTATGTTTACATTTATGTAATAGTTGATTGGGGGTCATGTTTGGGTCTCTGATGTCACGGTTTGTTACTTCCTGTTTTATTTTGAAGCCCATGTCTTTGTGTTTAAGTTCTGGTTTGACCCTTCCTGTTTCCCATCTGCCCTGCTTGTCTGCACTTATGTCTCATTAACCCTTGTGTATCTCTGGTCTTGTCTTTCCCTTGCTCCCTTCTGGTCCTGGTCTGGTTTGTCCGCCGTATTTTCTGCCCAGGTTTTTGTAGTTTTTGATTCTTGTTTTAAGCTCTGCTTTTTGTATCCTGCTCAGCAGCGTTTTTGGTTTTGTTTTCACTAATAAATCACTGTTTTTTGTTAACTTCTGGTCTCCTACATCTGGGTCCTACTCCAACCGCTCCATAACATCTGGAAAGATCGATCCTGGAGACAACTTGTGTTGTATTAGACGCTATAGAAATAAAGTTGAATTGAATTGAATTATGCGTGTGCATGTATACAGGTATGTATGTAAATATAGATAGGGGTGTGCACATTGGGTACAGATTTATTTCATAAAGTTTCCCTGAATTCAGGTTCAACAGAGTTTCAACATAATCAGCGCTGTGAAACGGAGCCCTGAACGATGTTATTGTTGTTGGAATCTGTGATTTTAGGGGTTTTCCTCTCCGTTGCTGCCTGCTTGCTGATGACGGACCATTCAATGCAGTCTGTTGTTTGTTTGTTTAATGAGCTGGAATTCTATGAATTTTACATCTGCACACTATTTTAACTGGATTAACCTTATTAGAGAATCATAACCTGCTTAACTTGAATCTAATGTGATTTAGAAGTAAAGTGAAGTTACTAAGACACAAATACAGTAAAGGGAGAAATAACAACAGTGAGTGTGATGGTCGCAGACGCGCCCACACCACGGCAACCACGGCAACCACCACCACCACCGTCTCCCTGTCGGTAACCCCTCCCCTTCACACTCACTCACTTTACTTTATTAGTATCATTTACACTTAAGTTTACTTCTGCACATTATTATTAGTTAGTATGAGTATGAGCTGATGAACTCTGGCAGGAGATAAAGGCTCCCCCTGTACAATAGGTACAAGCACTCCTTCATTCCACAATCAATCAAACTTATTAATAAGCTCCCCCGATTGGTTAGAGAGATAGATAGGAGGCTGAGAGAAGCCGGCCCACGTGGATTGGTTAACAACTGATGATGCAATCCTGTACAATAAAGTTAAAAAGACTGATGATGCTAGCATCGTCTTTTAACAATTTGCACTAGTTTGTTGATTTGTACAGTGCTGTTGCAAGTGTTGCACATGCCTCCGTTAATGTTGATGGTGCTGTTGATGTTGTTAATGTGGCGTCTGTGTCTGTCTGTACTGCAGCATTGTGGCCTCTACTCCGAAACCAATTTCTCCCGTGGGAGATTAATAAAGTAAACCTTGACCTTGACTGTTATTTGGACCTGCACACATCACAACATGATCAGTAATCAAATAAACACACGACACATAGTCTTTTGATTTCATACGTCATACAGACTTTATTTTAAGCACATCATGGTCACACATTTGCTAGTGCACACATTTGTGTTGACTATGGGTTTGCTTTGGTTTGTAATTATTTCTGTTTGTTTATTTCCCATGCGGGAGCTGAGTCGAAAGGCGAAGCTCTCGATTTACCGGTCAATCTACGCACCTACCCTCACCTATGGTCATGAACTTTGGGTAGTGACCGAAAGGACAAGATCGCGGATACAAGCGGCCGAGATGAGTTTCCTCCGCAAGGTGGCTGGACGCTCCCTTAGAGATGAGTTTCCTCCGCAGGGCGGCTGGACGCTCCCTTAGAGATGAGTTTCCTCTGCAGGGTGGCTGGACGCTCCCTTAGAGATGAGTTTCCTCCGCAGGGCGGCTGGACGCTCCCTTAGAGATGAGTTTCCTCCGCAGGGTTATAGGGTGGGGAGTTCGGTCACCCGGGAGGAGCTCGGAGTCGAGCCGCTGCTCCTTCACATTGAGAGGAGTCAGCTGAGGTGGCTTGGACATCTGTATCGGATGCCTCCTGGACGCCTCCCTAGGGAGGTGTTCCAGGCATGTCCCACCGGGAGGAGACCCCGGGGTAGACCCAGGACACGCTGGAGAGACTATGTCTCTCGGCTGGCCTGGGAATGCCTCGGACTCCCCCCGGAGGAGCTGGAGGAAGTGTCTGGGGTGAAGGAAGTCTGGGCATCCCTGCTGAGGCTGCTGCCCCCGCGACCCAGGAACGGATAAAGCGGAAAAAGATGAGTGAGTGAGTGAGTGAGTGAGTATTTCCCATGCCCGCTGTGGGGGTCCTGAGTCTGGCCAACTCGGCATCCCAGTGAGGTGTGCGTCAGCGACTGGTGTCCGTGCGGAAACAGCAAAAGGAGGGGCAGAAAGGTTCCTCCAGTTTAAGACCTGCTCGGCACGATCCATCTGCTCCCGTCGTGGGGGGGATTTAAGATTTTGTTGGGGTTTTGTTATGTTTAATCTAAGTTAGATAAGTTTATGTATATATGTAAATATTAGTTTGAGTAGGTTATTTCTGTAGAAATATTTAGTTTGTCTTTTCCACAATTTTTAGTTCTTTTGTAAGCTTAATTGATTTGGTAATTATCCTGTCATTTATTTTGGTTTGGTCAGGGAGTATATAAGGCAGTTTCTTTGTTTCATTTGGGAGAAGAGAGGTTGAGTTTGGTTTTGTGTCCTGTCTTTTTGGTTTTGTTAATTTAACTTTAAAGAGCCCTAAATCTTTTGTTATCTTTTTAAGTTTTGATGCTTGTCAAAGAAAATAAATTTAACCCCTTTTTGATAAGCTTTTTGTCCCTGTCGACTGTGGGGTCCCTCACACTGAGTAAAAAAAAAATTAAAAATCTGACAAATAATAAGACCAACACAATAAAGGACAATATAAAAACAATAACTGTAACACAACTCTTCAGCAGGGACAGAAATATGTCAGAAGTAAGGAAGTAAATCAGCAAAGAGAGAAAAACAATAAAGAAACAAAATACAACAAAAAGACAATAAACACAGAAATCACCAGCAAAATGGGAAAAACAAAAGGGATAGCAGATAAAAAAAAGATTAAATCTAAAACAAAAGGTTGTGCACAGGGAGCAAGGATGCGTCATCCAGCGTTTGACGCTTTCTGCTGCAGCAGAACGGACGGACAGAGGGACGACGGAGCGCTTTGAGCTGGACTCAGCCTCACTGGCTGTTTATTCTGTGTTAACGTGCATCATGAAGCACAGATGTGCAGGCTGAACTTCAGATGGATATGTTTTCCTCTGGACTGCATTTTCTCCGGAAAAGAGAAGGGAATCCCCAAAATGCCCAAATGAAGAATTACTGCCAAACTGAGAGTTTGTATGAATCAAAGACGGCCGCACCCACGCATGCTCGTTTGTTCCTCCTCCTCGCTGGTCCCACAGCTGGGCTCAGCTCCTTTTCCTCTCGGTCTTGTGTGGCCACATTTAAAACCCACAACTTCAAGGCTTCCAGCCACACAGACAGAAAGAGCACTTTAATATCGTTATCATCCTTACGGAGAGCCTGACTGCAGCACACTTCTGTTTGAGGATGCTGATTCCTGAACAGAAAACCTTATTTGATGGGCTGCTTGTGGGTCAAGCTGTGGTTCCAGATTCTCACATGACAGGATTGGAAAGTGATGAGTGATGTGATTTCTTGTTTGGCTGTGTAATTCTTTTAGACTAAACTAAATGCAGAAATAAATACATGGATTCCATGATCTGAGTGCCAGATCTGGGGCCTCATGTACAAAACGTGCGGCGCAACAAAAAACGTGCGTACGCCACTTTCTACGTTCACGGTCAAATGTTCGAAAATTGATTTGAACGTAGAAAGTTGCGGTCACATCATGTCTGGCTTACGCACTTTTCTGAGGTTTTGTTCGTTGGCGACACTCACTGGTGATGCAGTGAAGTCCAGAATATGAGGAAACGTGACGTCAACAATAAGTTCACGACCACATGAAGGACACGACAGTCCCCACATCACCAGATAAGTTACACAAGAGTGGAGCTGCAACAATCTCACAATCAACCACATGATCAGAACAAACAACTAAAGGAGCTCAACGATGGAACCTGCAAATCCTGATGGAGCTTTGGCTCCGTTAGAGGAACCTGCTGATGATCAGATCACACCGACCTGCTGGTCCAGGACTAAGACTGGACCATCAGCTGGTTTAGTCTGGACCTGCTGGTCCAGGACTAAGACTGGACCATCAGCTGGTTTAGTCTGGACCTGCTGGTCCAGGACTAAGACTGGACCATCAGCTGGTTTAGTCTGGACCTGCTGGTCCAGGACTAAGACTGGACCATCAGCTGGTTTAGTCTGGATCTGCTGGTCCAGGACTAAGACTGGACCATCAGCTGGTTTAGTCTGGACCTGCTGGTCCAGGACTAAGACTGGACCATCAGCTGGTTTAGTGTGGATCTGCTGGTCCAGGACTAAGACTGGACCATCAGCTGGTTTAGTCTGGATCTGCTGGTCCAGGACTAAGACTGGACCATCAGCTGGTTTAGTCTGGACCTGCTGGTCCAGGACTAAGACTGGACCATCAGCTGGAGCTGCTACAGGTCGGACATCTCTGTCACCATGACGACCATATGGGACGAGGACTGGAGATTAAAGCCAGATCCTAAAATATCCCATAACTGTGTCTGGACAGAAAAACATTAAAATACATTTTGCAGCGAAAAACCGGTTCTGTAAAGTTGTCTTTTAAAATAAAACTAAGATGTCAAACTAAGATGTTTAGGCTTTCAGAGTCTGATATTAGTCAGCTGCAGGTGCTGCAGGTCCAGAAAATGTTTCTCCGGTGATGGACCGGGATCTAAACCGGTCTCTCCTTCTACGGATTCAACACTCCGAGTTACAGCAACTTTGCTCTTTATTTCTCACGTTTGCACCTCGATAATCACGTCGGCACAAGTTGTTTTTCTGCAGCGGAGGAATCAGATCGTGATGCTTCATGTTTTAAATATAAGTTTATGTTGTTCATATTGTTATACTTATGAGAGAGGTGATCGCGGACATCCACAACTTGTAAAACTCAATAAACGTGTACATTGGTCTTAATCTGTCAGTATATAATACGCGTGACAATAAAGCGGAACGAGGAGCCGTTTTTCATCCACCAACTTAAGTTCTGGTGTCGGTTCTTAAAATACAAACAAGAAAAGCAGAGTGTAATGATGCACTAACGCTGCCCATAAACATTCACAAACCCTTACGATCATAATAAAACCACAACTCTTCACGGAACGCAACACAAAGCAAAGAACAACAATACCCATAATGCAATGCAGGTTAAATCGGAAGAAATGCCTCCAAATAAATTATTTTTCCAGCCTCAACTTTTGACAGGACTGTCTCCAGCTCACAGCCAATGTTTTTTTATTTGTTTTAGCAAGTTCCTTGTTAGGATGAGCGGTTTTTAATGGATAATTATTCTCATTATCATATTCAAACATATGTGTTTGAGGGAGGAGTGTTGTGCTCCTGCATATATGCTCAAATTCACGCTGATTGTGATGTTCAGAGGAACCTGAGTGGATTTGGGCGTACGCACAGTTTTGAACATCTGAATTTTTTTTTACGTACATAAACATTCCACGCTCACGTGAAGGCCCCTGGAAACTGAGGATGAGGACCCCTCAGCTGCTCCCAAACTGCACTCACTGGCCACTTCAGGAAGTATTCCAGATGCACCTGATAAAGAGGCCCGTCAGTTCAGTTCAGTTCATATTTATTTCGAGCGTTACACCATTTTTACAACATAAGTGACCTGCGTGCAACAGAAAATTAAGCAAATACCTTTAACAGTAGACGTGCAGGTTCAATATTCAAATTAATTCATTAACTCTTGAAAGGGAGTGGGAAGAAGAAAACTTATTTAATCCCACCCCTGTTTCCCATTAATAACTTGACAGATTTTTAAGGCTTCCTCCTGTCTTAACATTTAAACCAGAACAATGGACAAAAGACCTATATCAAATTATAATAAAATCATTCTACATTATTTGCATTTCATAACCACAATGGCCCGGTTTCCCAGATCAGTTAAGTAGCTCTTAACAGCGAAAGACTTCTTTCAAACCTGCCAAAAGGAGCCTGTGAAAGAAGTCTTTCGCTGTTAAGAGCTACTTAACTGATCTGGGAAACCGGGCCAATGTGTGTAAAATTAGGAACAATGTATATTGTCACCACGGGTGACAGTTAACTGTTATCTTACATTTATAATACTGTACATACCAGCAATGGTAAGGACAACAATACCAGAAGGTAATGGACATATAGTACATACATACATACATACATACATACATACATACATACATACATACATACATACATACATACATACATACATACATACATACATACATACATACATACATACATACATACATACATACATACATACATACATACATACATACATACATACATACATACATACATACATACATACATACATACATACATACACGTCAGTGATGGTAAGAACAACAGTACCAGAAGGTAATGGAAAATACATACCAACTTAATGAGGAACAACAAGTACACATCAACAAACATTTCAAGACCGAAGTTGAATTAAAATAGTGTTACAACCCACTCTCTTTATACTTTGACCAGACCATATGTTTATATAGCAATTTAAATCTGGATATTTTAGCATTGCTTGTATTGGATATCCAGACTGTTCCAAAGTCTCACACCACATACATACACACAAAAACTTTTACGAGTGTTTCAAACTTTAGGTAGTTTAAAACCTCCATATCCTCTCAAGGGCCATCAGTGTAGATGGAACCTCCTGCAGGGCATCCAAGACACCCTGCAGGCCGAGCCCATCCAGGGCCCTGCTCCAGACGTGGCTCCAGGGTGGACCCCAGTGGACCATGTCCATGCAGGGGACACTGTGTTTCTTCATGTCCATATATATCCTGATAACATATCTCAGATCAGTCAGGCCCACAAACCTCTTCAGTTATAACAATAATTTGGTGATTCAAGAAGGGTTATCTGGTTTTTTTCAGGGTTTTGCAGCAATGTGTTATGTTGAGAGGTTTAGGGTGAACCCAAATACAGAAGGTCAAAGATTCATGAGGGTCCTTTAACAAAAATGTGTCACCCAAAGTAAGAGATTCAAAAAGCAGTTGTTCAAAATGGTGAGGTGAAGAGACCAGGCAGGAGATTATAGTGAGCAGAAAGGCTGAACCGATCAGTAGAGTGTGTGCTGCTGACGTCCCTGACTCCCCCAGTCTGGCCTTCGGCAGGAGGGTCCCCCCTTATGAGCCTGGTCCTGCTCAAGGTTTCTTCCCTCCTAAAGGGGAGTTTTTCCTTGCCACTGTTTGGCTTAAGGCTTTTCTCCCACTAAGGGAGTTTTTACCTGCCATTGTTTATATAATAATTGCTCGGGGGTTTATGTTTATGTTTATGTTTATGTTCCTGTTCATGTTCATGTTCTGGATCTCTGGAAAGCGTCTAGAGACAACATCTGTTGTATTAGACGCTATATAAATAAAATTGAATTGAAATTGAATTGAATAGAGAAACACTGTGAGAACAGAGTTCTATAGACCCAAGCTCACGGGACATTCCGGACCAGTTGGGGGGAACCAGGACAAACCAAACCAACAACGGAGGTCCAGCAGCTGTGCACCAGGGGTTATGGCATGATTCAAAACTAACAAATCTAGGAGAGCGGAATACAGAAATGGAAAACCTGAGATCAATGATAACTGGAATGTTGATGAGTCTAAACCAAATCACTGACCCGGGTTTCTGCTTCAGTCCACACTCAACTTGCTTCTTCCACATACAATTCACAGATCTGACACTTCATTCAGAAGAAGATATATGGCTGCATTGATGGGAAAGCATGAATAATATGAAGTCTTAAAATAACAACAACAATAAAGCCGCAAGCAACGATGGACGGGCCCTCGCACTCATGACCCCCCCCTCCCCCGGGTTTCCCACACATTCCTAGGTCAATAATACTAATATAAAAAGTGCCTTTGCTGTTCACATAAAACTCAACTTATCATCATAAACAGATCGGAAATGACACCATCCACGACTCTCTATGTCAAACCATTCAAAGGTTATGGTAGAAAATAGGAACTATCAAATATTGACCAATCAGAAGAAGAGGCGGAGCCAATTTACACCAATGAAGGTTAAGGACTCTAAACCAAATCCAATGACACCGCACGACTCTTTATGTCAAACCATTCAAACGTTATGGCAGAAAAAAGGAACTATCAAATATCGATCAATCAAAAGAAGGGGCGGGGCTAATTTGCACCAATTATGGTCAATGACTAAAAACCATGTCCGATGACACCACCCAAGACTCTCTATGTCAAACCATTAAAAAGTTATTGCAGAAAATAGGAACTATCACATATCGGCCAATCAGAAGAAGGGGCGGGGCTAATTCATGCCAATGAAGGTCAAGTAATCAATACAGACTCCCATGACACCACCCACAAGTCTTTATGTCAAACCATTCAAAAGTTATGGCAGAAAGTAGGAACTATCAAATATAGACCAACCAGATGAAGGGGGGGGCGCGCTTTTTGGCGTCTAGCGTCGCCACTGTAACGCTTTTGACTGAGACTGACTGACTGAGAAAAGTCATTTTGATGTATAACACACCTGGGTGCATGTTACGGTTCGGGCCGCATTAACGGCCGAAGAAATGGCATAAATTGCGCCAAAATTACACGATTAATTCGAAATGGCCGACTTCCTGTTCGGTTTCGGCCATGGCAACAGGAGACTTTTCTTTAAGTTGCGACATAATACAGGTGTGTACCGATTTTCGTGCATGTACGTCAAACCGTATTGTGGGGCTTGAGGCACGAAGTTTTTTTCTGTATCGACCAATCAGATGAAGGGGGGGCGCGCTTTTTGGCGTCTATCGTCGCCACGGTAACGCTTTTGACTAAGGAAAGTAATGCCCATCGTCGCAGGATGGAGACGCACATTTTGATGTATAACACACCTGGGTGCACGTTACGGTTCGGGCCACATTAACGGCCGAAGAAATGGCATAAATTGCGCCACAAGACATCCACTGCCAATCTACGAAGCAAGAACACACGGTTGCACACGTCAAGCACTGGAAATCTGCAACAATAACCACAAACGAAACACAAAACCGACACGGAGCCGACCAAAACACGAGCAGCAATCGACCCAAATCTCGAGATCTGATCACAGTCTAAGCTAAGCTACCGCAACTAACTAACCCCAAAAACTACAGAGCAAGCATGCAGGTGAACAAGCCAGTGTATATGTCTATGTGTGTGTGTGTGTGTGTGTGTATGTATATGATTATGTGTGTGTGTATGTATGTGTGTGCGTGTATGTATATGATTATGTGTGTGTGTGTGTGTGTGTGTGTACGTGTGTGTATACGTGTGTGTGAATGTACATGTCTGTGTGGCTATGTGTGTGTGTGTGTGTGTGTGTGTGTTTGTGTGGGCATATGTGTGTATGTATATGTTTGTGTGGCTGTGTATGTGTGTGTTTGGCTATGTGTGTGTATGTGTGTGTGTGTATACTTATATGACTGAGTGGATGTATGTGTGTGTGTGTGTGTGTGTGTGTGTGTGTGTGTGTGTGTGTGTGTGTGTGTGTGTGTGTGTGTGTGTGTATGTGTGTGTGTGTGTGTGTGTGCATGTGTGGCTATGTGTGTATGTGTGCATGTATGAATATATATGTGTATGTGTGCGTGAGTGTGTGTGTGTGTGTGTATATGTCTATGTCTATGTGGCTATGTGTATGTATGTGTGTGTGTGTGTGTGTGCCCCCACGACACGGGAAGAAGCAGCCAGGGATCCCACGGCGGCAGACCGCGACTCAGACAATCCCCGGCCACCCGGTCTGGGCCGGACACGTAGCCAGGAGGCCCTCACCCTCCAGGCCAACGACCCCCACCCGGCGATGGGCCAGCCTGCTGACGCGGGCAGGTGCACCCGCCCCCACGAAAGTGGCCCTCCAGGACCAGAGGGGCGCCCCACCGCGGAGGCAGCGGGGGGGGCCGGAGACGGGCCCGGGGAGAGGGAACCCCCCAACAGGGAGGGGGGGGGGGGGGGGGGGGGGGCGGAGACGGGCACCGGAGAGAGGGAACCCCCCAACAGGGAGGGAGACCGGAGACGGGCCCGGAGAGAGGGAACCCCCCAACAGGGCGACACCCGCGCGGGCCCGACAACGGAGGGCCCCAGACCCAGGCATCCCATTCATTCATTCATCCATTCATCTATCCGGTATCTATAATAATAATAATAATTAAAGCTGCAAGCAGCGATGAACGGGCCCTCGCACTCACGTCCACCGCCCCCCATAAGCATATCAGAAATGACAGCACCCACGACTCTCTATGTCAAACCCTTAAAAAGTTATAGCAGAAAATAGGGACAACCAATCAGAAGAAGGGGTGGGGCTAATTCAGGCCAATGAAGGTCAAGGACTCCATACAGAATCTGATGACACCACCCACTACTCTCTATGTCAAAAGATTCAAAAGTTATAGCAGGAAATAGGGACAACCAATCAGAAGAAGGGGCGGGGCTAATTCCGGCCAATGAAGGTCAAGGACTCCATACAGAATCTGATGACACCACCCACGACTCTCTATGTCAAACCATTCCAAAGTTATAGCAGAAAATCGGGACAACCAATCAGAAGAAGGGGCGGGGCTAATTAAGGCCAACGAAGCTTATGGACTCATTACAGAGTCCCATGACACCACCCACAACTCTCTATGTCAAACCATTCAAAAGTTATGGCAGATAAAAGTATTCTAGGGGGCGCTGTTGAGCCGTTAGGCCACGCCCATTTATGCAAACCATGAAATATCAAATGTATCGCCAAGTCTGGCTTGCATGCAAAATTTGGTGACTTTTGGAGAACTATCAAATATGGACCAATCACATGAAGGGGGGGCGCGCCTTTTGGCGTCTAATGTCGCCACGGTAACACTTTTGAAAGAGAAAAGTAATGCGTGGTGTCGCAGGATGTAGACGCACATTTTGATGTACAACACACCTGGGTGCACGTTACGGTTCGGGCTGAATTAACTGCCGAAGGAATGGCATAAATTTCGCCAAAATGACACAATTTATTAAAAATGGCCGACATCCTGTTCGGTTTCGGCCATGGCTCCAAGAGACTTTTCTTTAAGTTGTGCCATGATACAGGTGTGTAGCGATTTTCGTGCATGTACGTCAAACCGTATTGTGGGGCTTGAGGCACAAAGTTTTCTGGGGAGCGCTGTTGAGCCATTTTGCCACGCCCATTAATGCAAACCATGAAATATCAAATTTATCGCCAGGCCTGGCTTGCATGCCAAATTTGGTGCCTTTTGGGGAACTATCAAATATGGACCAATCAGATGAAGGGGGGGTGCGCTTGTTGGCGTCTAGCACGGTAACACTTTTGAAAGAGAAAAGTAATGCGTGTAGTCGCAGGATAGAGACACACATTTTGATGTATAACACATCTGGGTTCACGATACGGTTCGGGCTGAATTAACTCTCGAAGGAATGGCATATATTGCTCCGAAATTACGCAATTAATTCAGAATGTTCAAAATGGCCGACTTCCTGTTCGGTTTCGGCCATGGCTCCAAGAGACTTTTCTTTAAGTAGCGACATGATACAGGTGTGTACCGATCTTCGTTCATGTACGTCAAAGCGTATTATGGGGCTTGAGCCGCAAAGTTTTTTCTGTCTGAACCAATCAGTTGAAGGGTGGGCACGCTTTCCGGCGTCTAGCGTCGCCACGGTAACGCTTTTGAAAGAGAAAAGTAATGCGTGGTGTCGGAGGATGGAGACGCACATTTTGATGTATAACACACTTGGGGGAACGTTACGGTTCGGGCTGAATTAACTGCCGAAGGAATGGCATAAATTTCGCCAAAATGACATGACTAATTCAAAATGGCCGACATCCTGTTCGGTTTCGGGCATGACCCCAAGAGACTTTTGTTTAAGTTGCGCCATGATACAGGTGTGTTCCGATTTTCGTGCATGTACGTCAAACCGTATCGTGGGGCTTGAGGCACAAAGTTTTCAAGGGGGCGCTGTTGAGCCATTTTGCCACGCCCAATAATGCAAAGCATTAAATATCAAATTTTTCGCCAGGCCTGGCTTGGGTGCAAAATATGGTGACTTTTTGGGCACGTTTAGGGGGGCAAAACGGCCTTCCTTTTGTCAGAACAATAAGAAGAAGAAGAAGAATTCCTACAGATACAATAGGGCCTTCGCACTGCAAGTGCTCGGGCCCTAATAATAATAATAATAATAATAATTAAAGCTGCAAGCAGCGATGAACGGGCCCTCGCACTCACGTCCACCGCCCCCCATAAGCATATCAGAAATGACACCACCCACGACTCTCTATGTCAAACCATTCAAAAGTTATAGCAGAAAAAAGGAACCACCAATCAGAAGAAGGGGCAGGGCTAATTCAGGCCAATGAAGGTCAGGGACTCCATACAGAGTCTGATGACACCACCCACGACTCTCTATGTCAAAGCATTCAAAAGTTATGGCAGAAAATCGGGACAACCAATCAGAA
>NC_084608.1:1710000-1731949 GCF_033807715.1 Cololabis saira | reverse complement strand
GCTTCCTGTACACCGGGAGGCCCTTCACCGGCCCCCGGGCCTCGCCCCGGCCGCCTGCCCACGGCGGCCGGCGCGGCTTTCAGCGGTCTGTGAGTCAGCCTGCTGGTGACTTTCGCCCCCCTGTGCGCGGACCGTCCCACCAGCGTCGGGGCGTTGATCCCGACCGTCGCCCCCCCGGGACGTCCAGAGCCCTGGGGAGACTGCGCTAAGGCCACGGAGCCGGTCGTCAGCTACTTTTCTGGCAGCAGCTCGGTTACTGGGCTGCCTGCTCATTGGGGCCCGGGTGGTTTCCACCCTAGCCCAGGGGTACGTATTGCAGTTCCGACACCGGTCTCCTACCTCCGGCCGGGTTGAGATGACCATCGTCAGAGACCCGGCAAACATTCCGGCTCGGGCTCAGGTGTTGCCCGCCCTACTGGCCAAGAGCGCCATCATGCCGGTGGACCCCCCGCCGCGGCCTGGGGGTTCTACTTGAGCTACTTTCTCGTCAGCAAGAGAGACGACGGACGTCGTCCCATCTTGGACCTGAGGGACCTCGACGAATACATGAAGGTCCTGCCCTTCCGGATGCTTGACCACAGCAGATGCTCTGCGTTGGTCAGGAGGAAGTGGTTTGCAACTGTGGACCTACAGGGTGCTTGTTTCACGTGCCGGTCGCGGCACGTCACCGGTAGTTCCGGGGGTTCGCCTACCGGGGCCACCGTTGTCGGTTCAGGGTGCTCCTGTGCGGGCTCTCCCTGTCACCGAGGATTTTTTTCACCAGGTGCGTGATGGCAACCCTTGCCCCTCTTATACCTTTGGGCCTGCTGTCGCTACGCCCCCTGCAATGTGGCTGGACAGCCTCGCCTGGATGCCAAGAGGCACGGGCGCAGGCTGGTCTGGGTTTCGCGGGTGTGTGTCTATACCCTTGCACCCTGGAAAGGCGGGACATTCCGGCTGAGGGGTGTGCCCTTAGGCGCTGTCCCCTCCCTGCCGGGAGGCTGTCATCAGTAGTCCTCCCGGGTCCGCACGCGCCACATCAACGTGCTGGAGCTCTGGGCTCTGCACTTCACACTAACATTTTTTGCAACTCCTGTGGGGGAGGCACGTGCCGGGTCGGTCGGACAGTGTGTCCACTGTTCCTTGATCGGCCACCAGAGGGGGCCCCGACTCTGCACAGCTGCTGCAGGTGTCCCGGGGCCTCCTAGCGTGGACAGCTCCTCGCCTGCCCGGCCTTCGGGCGATGTTCCTGCCTGGAGACAAGAACCGGGTGACGGACTTCCTCTCCCGGCGCAAGCCGCCTTTGCAGAGGGTCCTCCAGAGGGCTCACGGGCTCCTCTTGGTGGCCCCCTTCCGACCGGCGAAACATAGTTTCCACTGCTGCAGAGGCTCTGCTGCGACACAACATGACGCCCCCCAGAGGGACCGTCTTTTCCAGCCGGGGATTCAGGTTTTGCACCCCGACCCCGTCGTTTTTGGCTCTGAGTCTGGCCGCTGCGGCGCCCGACCCATTGTTGTCAAGCTGTCCTGAGCTTGACAACAATGGGCATCTCGAATGCCCATGTGCCTCCCACCCGCCTCTGGTATGAGTGCGAGTGGGGGAGATTCTCTGCCTGGTGTGCAGACGGGGCAGAGGACCCTGTTCTTTGCCCCGTGGCCACGATCCTGGGGTTCCTTTCGGTCCCTCCTGGATGGTGGCCGTGCTCAGTCCACTTTAAGGGTGTATGTGGCGGTCATTTCATCGCAACATGCCCTGGTTGAGAATGCCACCGTGGGGTGCCACCGGCTGGTTCCTCTTTCTCAGGGGGGCTCTGAGGCTGCCCCCCCCGAGGAGCCCGAAGGCCCCAGTTTTCGATTCCATTCGATTTTATTTATATAGCGTCTACTACAACAGATGTTGTCTCTAGACACTTTCCAGAGAACCAGAACATAAACATGAATATAAAACCCCGAGCAGTGTGGGACCTGCCCATGGTGCTAGGTGCCCTCTCTTCTCCACCCTTTTGGGCCCTTGGCCCGGGTGGGCCTGAAGTGGCTCTCTATGGAGATAGCTTTTCTCCTCGCCATGACATCGGCGAGTCGATGAGTTACATGCCCTGTCAGTCAGCTCAGGGGCTACGTTGTGGCCGAACGTGGCGTTCCTGCCCTAGGTCCTGCAGAGAGTGGGCCAAGCCATTTGTGCCCCGTACGGGCCCTTGCTGCTTATGCTACCGCGCCTGTGTGACGGTCGGAGCAGCTTGTTCTCTGCCATGGTGGCCCCAACAGGGGGCATGCTGTTTCTGGACAGCGCCGTCCCACTGGGTGGTGGACACCGTCGAGCGCACCCACAGGGCCAGTGGCTGCCCCTTACCAGTGGGGGTGAGGTGCCACTCGACCAGAAGCGTCGCAGCTTCTTGGCTGCCCTGCAGGGGGTGCCTCTGGAGGACATCTGCACCGCGACTTCATGGACGTCGCCAGACACGTTCTCCAGGTTTTACCGGATCAATGTCGCCACTCCCCAACCATTGGGTGTGGTTCTACTCCCGGGTCCTTCTGCCCCTGGTCAGTGAGGTATGTGACCGGGATCCTACGTGACATTGTTGGTATTCGTCATCCAGTGCTTACAGCACCGCCTGGCGGTCAGTAGGGACGAAATAGAACGAAAGTTACGCCTGTAACTACGGTTCTATGAGTCCCGGATGACCGCCAGGCCTGCCGGTCACTCCGAATCCTCGTGCTCTCGCGAGAAGATTCTAGGAGTCGATCCCATGCTGACGCCGGAAGATATACCCTTCCGGGGGTCATGCAGGGGTCACGGGTGACGTGACATTGTTGGTATTGTACTCGACATGCGCATGCGCGAGGGAAGATATCCAGTGCTTACAGCACCGCCTGGCGGTCATCCGGGACTCATAGAACCGTAGTTACAGGCGTAACTTTCGATTTCTGTGATACCACTGTTTTACCCTCTGATTTTTTAAGGCAAGCTATGGAAAACGTCAGAAAATTGAAGGAGAGAGTCTATATAGTTGATTTGAGTGACCAATTTCATTATTGGACTCACCAAACCACTTACCTGTGTTTCAGGTTCAAAATGATCGTTTCTCGCTAAGGAACAACTAAAAAGCGGATTTCTGTGAAAACACTGTTTTACCTTCTGATTTTTTAAGGCAAGCTATTGAAACCGTCAGAAAATTGAAGGAGGGAGTCTATATAGTTGATTTGAGTGACTCCTTTCATTATTGGACTCACCAAAGCGAATTTCTGTGAAAACACTGTTTTACCTTCTGATTTTTTAAGGCAAGCTATTGAAACTGTCAGAAAATTGAAGGAGGGAGTCTATATAGTTGATTTGAGTGACTCCTTTCATTATTGGACTCACCAAACCACTTACCTGTGTTTCAGGTTCAAAATGGTCGTTTCTCGCTAAGAAACAGCTAAAAAGCGTATTTCTGTGAAAACACTGTTTTACCTTCTGATTTTTTAAGGCAAGCTATTGAAAACATCAGAGAATTGAAGGAGGGAGTCTATATCGTATATTTGAGTGACTCCTTTCATTATTGGACTCACCAAACCACTTACCTGTGTTTCAGGTTCAAAATGATCATTTCTGGCTGAGATACAGCTAAAAAGCGGATTTCTGTGAAAACAATGTTCTACCTTCTGGTTTTTTAGGGCAAGCTATTGAAAACGTCAGAAAATTGAAGGAAGGAGTCTATATAGTTGATTTGAGTGACTCCCCTTATTATTGGACTCACCAAACCACTTACCTGTGCTTCAGGTTCAAAATGATCGTTTCTCGCTAAGAAACAGCTAAAAAGCGGATTTCTGTGAAAACACTGTTTTACCTTCTGATTTTTTAAGGCAAGCTATTGAAAACATCAGAAAATTGAAGGAGGGAGTCTATATAGTTGATTTGAGTGACTCCCTTCATTATTGGACTCACCAAACCACTAACCTGTCTTTCAGGTTGAAAATGATCGTTTCTGGCTGAGATACAGCTAAAAAGCGGATTTCTGTGAAAACACTGTTTTACCTTCTGATTTTTTAAGGCAAGCTATTGAAAACATCAGAAAATTGAAGGAAGGAGTCTATATAGTTGATTTGAGTGACTCCCTTCATTATTCGACTCACCATACAACTAACCTGTCTTTCAGGTTCAAAATGATCGTTTCTCGCTAAGAAACAGCTAAAAAGCGGATTTCTGTGAAAACACTGTATTATCTTCTGATTTTTTAAGGCAAGCTATTGAAAACGTCAGAAAATTGAAGGGGGGAGTCTATATAGTTGTTTTGAGTGAGTCCTTTCATTATTGACCTACGGACAGGCCGTAGGTCTGGACCGGGTCCAGGGACAGGCCGTAGGTCTGGACCGGGTCCAGGGACAGGCCGTAGGTCTGGACCAGGTCCAGGGACAGCCCGTAGTTCTGGACCAGGTCCAGGTCCATCTGAAGAGAGCAGTTGACCAAATACAAGAGCTGTTCCTCAAAGAATCCATAGAGTGTTTTAAAAAAACGGTGTGGGAATGGGGTCTAAAGGCAGGTTGTGGGCTTTACCTTGGAGAAAACTCGACCAAGTGTCCCCGCATCAACCAAGGCAAAGCTCTCCAGTGTTTCCTCAGATAAAAGCACTGATACAGGTGTGTTAAGAGGTAAAATCTGTTGAGATAAAAGACTGGATCTAATGTCATCAATTTTACCTCTGAAGTGGTCTGCAAATCCTCACAGTCTGTTGCTGTCTTATGGGATCTGTTGGGGTTTCCATTTGTTAAAAAATCTATTTTGGAGAATAGGAGATTGGGATTGTTTTTGTTATTTGAAATTAGGTTTTAGAAATGGGAAGTTATTGCTTGTTTAATAGAGTTATTGTAGTTTTTAAGGTGTTGGCATAAAATTTCATGATGTACGGTTAATTTCAATTTCCTCCATCTTCTTTCAGCACTCCTGCAGTTTCTTTTTAGTTTCTTTATTTCCTCAGTTCTCCATGAGGGTGTAGGTTTTATCCTAATTGTTTTAGTTAAAAGCGGAACCACTGAGTCCAGCGTTGCCTTAAGAATATTGTTAAAATTGTCAACAATAAAATCACAGGGTGCTGGTAAAATCTCTGCAGGAGTGTTCTGTAAAATCTGGATCAAATGTGCAGCCACTTCAGGATATAGGTAACGTTTCCTCACCGTTCTCACCGGGGCCTCCTGTAGGTCTGGACCGGGTCCAGGGACAGGCCGTAGGTCTGGACCAGGTCCAGGTCCAGGGACAGGCCGTAGGTCTGGACCAGGTCCAGGGACAGGCCGTAGTTCTGGACCAGGTCCAGGGACAGGCCGTAGTTCTGGACCAGGTCCAGGTCCAGGGACAGGCCGTAGGTCTGGACCGGGTCCAGGGACAGGCCGTAGGTCTGGACCAAGTCCAGGTCCAGGGACAGGCCGTAGGTCTGGACCGAGTCCAGGTCCAGGGACAGGCCGTAGGTCTGGACCAAGTCCAGGTCCAGGGACAGGCCGTAGGTCTGGACCAAGTCCAGGTCCAGGGACAGGCCGTAGGTCTGGACCGGGTCCAGGGACAGGCCGTAGGTCTGGACCGGGTCCAGGGACAGGCCGTAGGTCTGGACCAGGTCCAGGGACAGGCCGTAGGTCTGGACCGGGTCCAGGGACAGGCCGTAGGTCTGGACCAAGTCCAGGTCCAGGGACAGGCCGTAGGTCTGGACCGGGTCCAGGTCCAGGGACAGGCCGTAGGTCTGGACCGAGTCCAGGTCCAGGGACAGGCCGTAGGTCTGGACCGAGTCCAGGTCCAGGGACAGGCCGTAGGTCTGGACCGAGTCCAGGTCCAGGGACAGGCCGTAGGTCTGGACCAGGTCCAGGTCCAGGGACAGGCCGTAGGTCTGGACCAGGTCCAGGTCCAGGGACAGGCCGTAGGTCTGGACCAAGTCCAGGTCCAGGGACAGGCCGTAGGTCTGGACCAGGTCCAGGGACAGGCCGTAGGTCTGGTCCAGGTCCAGGGACAGGCCGTAGGTCTGGACCGGGTCCAGGGACAGGCCGTAGGTCTGGACCAAGTCCAGGTCCAGGGACAGGCCGTAGGTCTGGACCGAGTCCAGGTCCAGGGACAGGCCGTAGGTCTGGACCGGGTCCAGGTCCAGGGACAGGCCGTAGGTCTGGACCAGGTCCAGGTCCAGGGACAGGCCGTAGGTCTGGTCCAGGTCCAGGTCCAGGGACAGGCCGTAGGTCTGGACCGGGTCCAGGGACAGGCCGTAGGTCTGGACCAAGTCCAGGTCCAGGGACAGGCCGTAGGTCTGGACCAGGTCCAGGTCCAGGGACAGGCCGTAGGTCTGGACCGGGTTCAGGGACAGGCCGTAGGTCTGGACCAGGTCCAGGTCCAGGGACAGGCAGTAGGTCTGGACCAAGTCCAGGTCCAGGGACAGGCCGTAGGTCTGGACCGGGTCCAGGGACAGGGACAGGCCGTAGGTCTGGACCAGGTCCAGGGACAGGGACAGGCCGTAGGTCTGGACCCGGTCCAGGGACAGGGACAGGCCGTAGGTCTGGACCAGGTCCAGGGACAGGCCGTAGGTCTGGACCAGGTCCAGGGACAGGGACAGGCCCTAGGTCTGGACCGGGTCCAGGGACAGGGACAGGCCGTAGGTCTGGACCAGGTCCAGGGACAGGCCGTAGGTCTGGACCGGGTCCAGGGACAGGCCGTAGGTCTGGACCAAGTCCAGGTCCAGGGACAGGCCGTAGGTCTGGACCGGGTCCAGGTCCAGGGACAGGCCGTAGGTCTGGACCGAGTCCAGGTCCAGGGACAGGCCGTAGGTCTGGACCAGGTCCAGGACCAGGGACAGGCCGTAGGTCTGGACCAGGTCCAGGGACAGGCCGTAGGTCTGGTCCAGGTCCAGGGACAGGGACAGGCCGTAGGTCTGGACCAGGTCCAGGTCCAGGGACAGGCCGTAGGTCTGGACCAGGTCCAGGTCCAGGGACAGGCCGTAGGTCTGGACCAGGTCCAGGTCCAGGGACAGGCCGTAGGTCTGGACCAGGTCCAGGTCCAGGGACAGGCCGTAGGTCTGGACCAGGTCCAGGTCCAGGGACAGGCCGTAGGTCTGGACCAGGTCCAGGGACAGGCCGTAGTTCTGGTCCAGGTCCAGGGACAGGCCGTAGGTCTGGACCAGGTCCAGGTCCAGGGACAGGCCGTAGGTCTGGACCGAGTCCAGGTCCAGGGACAGGCTGTAGGTCTGGACCAGGTCCAGGTCCAGGGACAGGCCGTAGGTCTGGACCGGGTTCAGGGACAGGCCGTAGGTCTGGACCAGGTCCAGGTCCAGGGACAGGCCGTAGGTCTGGACCAGGTCCAGGTCCAGGGACAGGCCGTAGGTCTGGTCCAGGTCCAGGTCCAGGGACAGGCCGTAGGTCTGGACCAGGTCCAGGTCCAGGGACAGGCAGTAGGTCTGGACCAAGTCCAGGTCCAGGGACAGGCCGTAGGTCTGGACCGGGTCCAGGGACAGGGACAGGCCGTAGGTCTGGACCAGGTCCAGGGACAGGGACAGGCCGTAGGTCTGGACCAGGTCCAGGGACAGGGACAGGCCGTAGGTCTGGACCAGGTCCAGGGACAGGCCGTAGGTCTGGACCAGGTCCAGGGACAGGGACAGGCCCTAGGTCTGGACCGGGTCCAGGGACAGGGACAGGCCGTAGGTCTGGACCGGGTCCAGGGACAGGCCGTAGGTCTGGACCAAGTCCAGGTCCAGGGACAGGCCGTAGGTCTGGACCGAGTCCAGGTCCAGGGACAGGCCGTAGGTCTGGACCGAGTCCAGGTCCAGGGACAGGCCGTAGGTCTGGACCAGGTCCAGGTCCAGGGACAGGCCGTAGGTCTGGTCCAGGTCCAGGGACAGGCCGTAGGTCTGGACCAGGTCCAGGTCCAGGGACAGGCCGTAGGTCTGGACCAGGTCCAGGTCCAGGGACAGGCCGTAGGTCTGGACCAGGTCCAGGTCCAGGGACAGGCCGTAGGTCTGGACCAGGTCCAGGTCCAGGGACAGGCCGTAGGTCTGGACCAGGTCCAGGGACAGGCCGTAGGTCTGGACCAGGTCCAGGTCCAGGGACAGGCCGTAGGTCTGGACCGGGTCCAGGTCCAGGGACAGGCCGTAGGTCTGGACCAGGTCCAGGTCCAGGGACAGGCCGTAGGTCTGGACCAGGTCCAGGTCCAGGGACAGGCCGTAGGTCTGGACCGGGTCCAGGTCCAGGGACAGGCCGTAGGTCTGGACCAGGTCCAGGGACAGGCCGTAGGTCTGGACCAGGTCCAGGTCCAGGGACAGGCCGTAGGTCTGGACCGAGTCCAGGTCCAGGGACAGGCTGTAGGTCTGGACCAGGTCCAGGTCCAGGGACAGGCCGTAGGTCTGGACCGGGTTCAGGGACAGGCCGTAGGTCTGGACCAGGTCCAGGTCCAGGGACAGGCCGTAGGTCTGGACCAGGTCCAGGTCCAGGGACAGGCCGTAGGTCTGGACCAGGTCCAGGGACAGGCCGTAGGTCTGGACCGGGTTCAGGGACAGGCCGTAGGTCTGGACCAGGTCCAGGTCCAGGGACAGGCCGTAGGTCTGGACCGGGTTCAGGGACAGGCCGTAGGTCTGGACCAGGTCCAGGTCCAGGGACAGGCCGTAGGTCTGGACCAAGTCCAGGTCCAGGGACAGGCCGTAGGTCTGGACCGGGTCCAGGGACAGGGACAGGCCGTAGGTCTGGACCAGGTCCAGGGACAGGGACAGGCCGTAGGTCTGGACCCGGTCCAGGGACAGGGACAGGCCGTAGGTCTGGACCAGGTCCAGGGACAGGCCGTAGGTCTGGACCGGGTCCAGGGACAGGCCGTAGGTCTGGACCAAGTCCAGGTCCAGGGACAGGCAGTAGGTCTGGACCGGGTCCAGGTCCAGGGACAGGCCGTAGGTCTGGACCGAGTCCAGGTCCAGGGACAGGCCGTAGGTCTGGACCGAGTCCAGGTCCAGGGACAGGCCGTAGGTCTGGACCAGGTCCAGGTCCAGGGACAGGCCGTAGGTCTGGACCAGGTCCAGGGACAGGCCGTAGGTCTGGTCCAGGTCCAGGGACAGGCCGTAGGTCTGGACCAGGTCCAGGTCCAGGGACAGGCCGTAGGTCTGGACCAGGTCCAGGGACAGGCCGTAGTTCTGGTCCAGGTCCAGGGACAGGCCGTAGGTCTGGACCGAGTCCAGGTCCAGGGACAGGCCGTAGGTCTGGACCGAGTCCAGGTCCAGGGACAGGCCGTAGGTCTGGACCGAGTCCAGGTCCAGGGACAGGCCGTAGGTCTGGACCAAGTCCAGGTCCAGGGACAGGCCGTAGGTCTGGACCAGGTCCAGGTCCAGGGACAGGCCGTAGGTCTGGACCAGGTCCAGGTCCAGGGACAGGCCGTAGGTCTGGACCAGGTCCAGGGACAGGCCGTAGGTCTGGACCAGGTCCAGGTCCAGGGACAGGCCGTAGGTCTGGACCGGGTCCAGGGACAAGCCGTAGGTCTGGACCAAGTCCAGGTCCAGGGACAGGCCGTAGGTCTGGACCAGGTCCAGGGACAGGCCGTAGGTCTGGACCGGGTCCAGGGACAGGCCGTAGGTCTGGACCGGGTCCAGGGACAGGCTGTAGGTCTGGACCGGGTCCAGGGACAGGCCGTAGTTCTGGACCAGGTCCAGGTCCAGGGACAGGCCGTAGGTCTGGACCAGGTCCAGGGACAGGCCGTAGGTCTGGACGGGTCCAGGGACAGGCCGTAGGTCTGGACCAGGTCCAGGGACAGGGACAGGCCGTAGGTCTGGACCGGGTCCAGGGACAGGGACAGGCCGTAGGTCTGGACCGGGTCCAGGGACAGGCCGTAGTTCTGGACCAGGTCCAGGTCCAGGGACAGGCCGTAGGTCTGGACCAGGTCCAGGTCCAGGGACAGGCCGTAGGTCTGGACCAGGTCCAGGTCCAGGGACAGGCTGTAGGTCTGGACCGGGTCCAGGGACAGGCCGTAGTTCTGGACCAGGTCCAGGTCCAGGGACAGGCCGTAGGTCTGGACCAGGTCCAGGGACAGGCCGTAGGTCTGGGCCAGGTCCAGGGACAGGCCGTAGGTCTGGACCGGGTCCAGGGACAGGCCGTAGGTCTGGACCAGGTCCAGGTCCAGGGACAGGCCGTAGGTCTGGACCGGGTCCAGGGACAGGCCGTAGGTCTGGACCAGGTCCAGGGACAGGGACAGGCTGTAGGTCTGGACCGGGTCCAGGGACAGGCTGTAGTTCTGGACCAGGTCCAGGGACAGGGACAGGCCGTAGGTCTGGACCAGGTCCAGGGACAGGCCGTAGGTCTGGACGGGTCCAGGGACAGGCCGTAGGTCTGGACCAGGTCCAGGGACAGGGACAGGCCGTAGGTCTGGACCGGGTCCAGGGACAGGCCGTAGGTCTGGACCAGGTCCAGGGACAGGCCGTAGGTTATGACCAGGTCCAGGGACAGGCCGTAGGTCTGGACCGGGTCCAGATCGGCATCACATCCAGCACCCGCACCATCAGCACTGGCGCCCCCCAGGGGTGCGTCCTCTCACCGCTGCTCTTCTCCCTCTACACGAACGACTGCACCTCAGGGGACTATTCTGTGAAGCTCCTGAAGTACGCGGACGACACCACCGTCATCGGCCTGATCCGGGAGGGTGACGAGTCCGTGTACAGACGGGAGGTGGAACAGCTGGTCCACTGGTGCAGTCAGAACCACCTGGAGCTGAACCCGCTCAAGACCGTGGAGATGACATTGGACTTTAGAAAAAACCCACCGCCACTCTCCCCCCTCACCATCCTCAACAGCACTGTCTCTACCACAGACACCTTCAGGTTCCTGGGGTCCACCATCTCTCGGGACCTAAAGTGGACCTGAAGTGGACCTGAGGTGGACCTGAAGTGGTCCACCCACATCAACTCCGTCAGGAAGAAGGCGCAGCAAAGGTTGTACTTCCTGCGTCAGCTCAGGAAGTTTAACCTGCCACAGCAGCTGCTGATCACGTTCTTCTCTCCATCATACAGTCTGTTCTCTGCACTTCCATCACTGTCTGGTTTGGGTCAGCCAGCGAACTGGACAGAACAGACTGCATCTATCCAGGACCTGGACCGGTCCAGGACAAGGAAACGGGCAGGTTCAATCTCTGCAGACCCCTCACACCCAGGACCAGGACCAGGACCAGGACCAGACCCCTCACACCCAGGACCAGGACCAGGACCAGGACCAGGACCAGACCCCTCACACCCAGGACCAGGACCAGGACCAGACCCCTCACACCCAGGACCAGGACCAGGACCAGGACCAGGACCAGACCCCTCACACCAGGACACAGACTATTCAAACTCCTCCCCTCTGGACGGCGCTACAGAGCTCTGTGCGCCAGAACCTCCAGACACAGGGACAGTTTCTTCCCGCAAGCGGTTGCTCTGATGAACTCCCACAAATAACAGTCTCAGAGTAACCAAACACGTCCAATAAAAATCATCTAGCACATTCTTTAATAATCATGTCTGCCTCACTCTGCTGCACCTCTCACTTTTGTATTTCTTTTGTATAATTCTTTGTATTTTTTGTATAATTTGTCTTGTAAAATTGTAAATAGGTTATTTTTATTTTTATTCAGAACTGTCCTTCTCACTACCTCAAACTGCTGCACCTTTAAATGTTTATTCTGTACATAGAAATACCACATTTGTTTATTGTTTATTTTACTACCTAAAGAGCGAAATTACCGGAGTCAAATTCCTTGTTGGACAATGTTCGAACCTGGCCAATAAAGCTGATTCTGATTCTGATTCTGATTCTGAAAAGGTTTAAAAGTTCTCTGGATACTGGGTCCGAGATGTTGTCTAAGTGCAGATTAAAATCACCAGTTATTAAGATCCTGTTGTAGGAGGTGTGAATAATTGATTGATTATGGAGCTGATTAAAGTAACAACTGACTAATGCATTAGCGCCACCACATGGTGGCTATGCAGTCCCGCGGCCCTCACGGCCCACACGTACAAAACAGAATTTTTTTGCGGCCCTCTAGGTGGCGCTTGCGGCCCAAGTTTGGGCTGCAGCCCTATGGTTAAGAATCACTGTTCTATGGTATTCTATGGCATCCTACGGTATCCTGTCGTATCCTGTTGTAACCTATGGTATTCTATGGTATCCTATGGTGTCCTATAGTATCCTATGGTGTCCTATAGTATCCTATACTAGGTTGTACCAGGTTGACCCATGGCAACATATGTTAAACTATGGCAACTTATGGTAACCTATGGTAAACTATTTATGGTAAACTATCTATTGGAAATAGAAAATGTATGAAAGAGAAGTGTCACAGTTTTTAGATTGTCATGGTTTTTGTATACAGGTTCCTAGTTTATTTTGAAAACCCATGTCGTTGTGTTTTGTCTTTTTTCTTCTTCAGTGGCCTATAGTTATTGTTAACTGTAGTGCATTACGCATATAGCTGCAGCTATAGGAGAAGACTAAAACAGTTAATCTTTTCTTTTTTTTTTTAACCTTGTCTGCACACATATTATTTGATACCATGCCGTTAAAAACCTAAGGCATATACTGTATATGTGCATTATTACTATATTTAGTATATATACATATATAATATAAATACCATGTCATAGCTATCTGTTTCTTGTTATTTTCATACAAAAGTACGTTTTTCAATGTTTATAATTATTCACAAGTATGCAGTGTCATAACTACATCTCTGACGTTCATAACAAACCAAACTGTTTGAAAATCTGTTTAGAATTGAGCAAGTTAAGGTTGTTTAAGCAGTACATGCACCATTAAACACAATGTTATGAGTGAGCGAGCTCTCCTGTGGCAAGATGGTCGCCTTGTGACGACGTCGCACTGCATTGGCAGCAGCGCAGGCAAGTCATCTAGCCTTTGTATATGTCTATGCTTGTGTATATCTGGTCTTGTCTTTCCCTTGCTCCCTGCTGGTCCGTACTGTTTTGTCCTCCATTTCCATGTCACGTTTTTGTACTTTTTGATCACGTTCATGTTCTGGTTTTTGTATCCTGCTCGGCAGCGCTTTGGTTTTGTTTTTGAGTTAATAAATCATCATTTTTGGAACTCCTGCCTTCTGGTCTCCTGCATCTGGGTCCTACTCCAACCGCATCCTGACAGAACAGACCAGCCATCATGGACCCAGTAGGAGATACTTTGGACTGGGAATACTTCCAGGAAGCAAGAAAAACAAGGCCCTGTTGGCAGGAGCCGGATTCACCTTCTCAACCTTTCCCCGATCCTGCACCTAACCTGGGGCTTGTTGATTGGGCGGAGCTTCAGGAGCTGCGTGCTGGCCTGCGGTCCCCACCCTCGGTCATCTCGTTGCTGCTTCCACCTGCCTGCTGTGCTGTTGACGTCCCTGACCCCCAGTCTGGCCCTCGGCAGGAAGGTCCCCCCTTATGAGCCTGGTCCTGCTCAAGGTTTCTTCCCTCCTAAAGGGGAGTTTTTCCTTGCCACTTAAGGTTTTTCTCCCACTATGGGAGTTACCTGCCATTGTTTATGTAATAATTGCTCGGGGGTCATGTTCTGGGTCTCTGGAAAGCGTCTAGAGACACCTTTGTTGTATTAGACGCTATATAAAAAAAATTGAATTCAATTGAATTCAATTCACCCTTCCGGGGACCACGCCTGGCTCTAGGTGGGCCAAATAGCTGTCAGGCTAACTTCAGGCAGAGATGGGAACAATGTTGGCGCCGTCTTGAGGAAGAGGAGTCCCCCTTCTTGCCTGGCTCGAGGTGGGCCCAGGGGTTCTCAGCCCCAGGGGAATCGACGACGACGGCGCCGCCAGCTCCAGCCTGTTCTGGTGGGGGTCCTGGATGCACCTCTTCCTGTTTCCGAGGTGGTCCCGGACACACCCTTCTCTCTTCCCGAGATGGTGCAAGACGCACCCGTTGCTGTTCCCGAGGTGGTCCCTGACGCACCGTTCGCTGTTCCAGAGGTGGTCCCGGATGCACCGTACGCTGTTCCCGAGGTGGTCCCGGACACACCCGTCGCTGTTGCCGAGGTGGTCCCGGTGGTCCCCCCTCAGATTCTGTCCGCCCCGAAGCCAGCCCCTCGGATTCTGTCCGCCCCGAAGCCAGCCCCTCGGATTCTGTCCACCCCGAAGCCAGCCCCTCGGATTCTGTCCGCCCCGAAGCCAGCCCCTCGGATTCTGTCTGCCCCGAAGTCGGCCCCTAAGACCCTATCTGCGCCCCAGCCGGCCCCCTAGACCCCTGCCCAGGACTCTGCTCGTGCTTCAGCCCAAGCCAAGGTCCCTGCCCACGCCACGGCCCATGCCAAGGTCCAGAGAATCCCCGTCTGCTCAGTCCCGAGAGTGGCCCCCTGAACTGTCTCGCAAGTCTGCCAGGCCCCGAGGACGGCCCCCTGAACTGTCTCATTGTTCTACCCAGCCTAGTGCCCAGGCCCCCTGAGCTCTGACTATGTGTAGGCCTGAACTTTACTTGCACATTTAATATAGGATGATTAGTTTTAGCATTTACCCCCATAAGCCATTTACATGTTGAATCTCAGTTTGGCAATCACATACAGTAAACAGGGTGACACAAGGAAAGCCAGTCAATAATCTTCATTACTTTTTTATTGTTGCACTAAGTTTATTCAAAGCACAATTTGACAAGTACACAGTGAAAAGTCCCTGAATATTTTGTCATAACTGCCAGGGACTAACAACAAAATATTTAAACCTCACCAAACAATCCACTAGATCTTTAGCTATGTTTTCATTGCTAAATTTACTCACATGATATGTAAAACATCAACTGTTTCAGGTCAGTGGACTTCATTCAAGTAGGTCCTAGACTCAATAATCTGATTTTCGGGAATAGCAAGAAACATTACGGTAGTGTAAACATTTCTTTTTCAATTTGCAGTGAAATCCAAAACTGATCATTTAAAATTACTTTTAGAAAGGTTTTTCCTCAAGAAAGATCATATTTAAAAAATGAATAATGTTAATGCTTCTAAGGTATGGAAGAGTGTTAGGGCCACTGAAGAAGAAAAAAGTACAATTCAAAAATGTATTTACATTTACTCTTCCGTACTAAGGTATATATATAACGAATTAAGTACATTTAACTGGGGAAAAATAAAATCCCCACACTTAAAGAATGTCAAGTGTTTTTTATTGTCAGTTTCTAACAGAAAATAATCACACTTGAGAAACATAATTTTTTATTTTTGTTAATTGTTCATGTTGTGGTCCCTGTCAATTCTTGCTTTGTAAAGCATAGTTTTAAAACAAAATAAAACATAGACATCAAGTCTGAAAAACATCTGTCTGAGAAATAATATCAACTGAAATGAAAAATGTATTTCTCATCAATCAGGTTCCAATTTACCCATATAGTTTATATATACACTCACTGGCCACTTATTAGGTACACCTGTCCAACTGCTCGTTAATGCAAATTTGTAATCAGCCAATACCATGGTGGCAACTCAATGCATTTTGGCATGTAGACATGGTCAAGCCGATCTGCTGCAGTTCAAACCAAGCATCAGAATAGGGAAGAAAGGTGATTTAAGTGACTTTGAACGCTGCATGGTTATTGGTGCCAGGCGGATTGGTCCGAGTATTTCAGAAACTGCTGATCTACTGGGATTTTCACGCACAAACAATCTCTAGGGTTTACAGAGAATGGTCCGATAAAGAGAAAATATCCAGTGAGCAGCAGTTCTGTGGTCACAAATGTCTTGTTGATAACAGAGGTCAGAGGAGAATGGCCAGACTAGTTTGAGCTGATAGAAAGGCAACAGTAACTCAAACTAGGAAATTTCAGGAAATTTTGATATGGGCATGCCCATTCGTCCCCTCTTGCTGCCTTGGTTTGGGGCTGTAGTGGTTGTGTTTGGGGTGGTTCTATGTCAGTTTGAGGTGTTTATTGTATTGCATTCATTCCTGTGCTCCCCACAGGGGGTGTGGTTTAGGGTTGTTAATAAACCCCACCCTCTGCTTCGGGGTTGTGTGGTTTAGGGTGATTAATAATGGCCAAGAAGTAGTTTAGGGTTGTTAATAAACCGTTACAGGTTGCTAATAAACCTTTGGGGATGGGGCCATTTGGCAGGCATTTTGACTTAAAATTTACATAAATCACAGCTTCATGAAATTTGAATATGTTGTAGTCCACAGCGAGGCAAGTTTTGAAACATTTGAATCATGTCCCTACGATAACCTGTTGCCTCGCATCAAGCATCCAAATTCAAATGGACATTTTTTTAAATGAAAGTTTAACATCTCAAAAACTGTAATAATTAGCATAATGAGGTTGAAAGATCTTTTGGTCAGAAAGCGAACCGAGTCTGGGAACATTTGAATGATGCTATGATAAAGTTTGGCCGAGCAATAAGCGTCCAAATTTTCACCTTTTTTTCCGCTACTTGGCATCTAGCATGGCCAACGCTTTTGACTGAGAAAAGTATTGCACATTCAAGGCACGATGATCCACATGTGTTGATGTATGCTATGTGTGGGTGCATATGGTAAATGGTAAATGGCTTACACTTATATAGCGCTTTCCAGCTGTACTCCTACAGCCCCAAACATGCAAACATGCACTGCAAACATTCACCCACACACGCACACATTCACACACTGGTTGTCGGTGGAGCTGCCATACACAACGGCGCTGGCCTGACAACCGGGAGCAACCGGGGTATTCAGTGTCTTGCCCAAGGACACTTTGGTGGACACAGGTGGAACTAGGGTTCGAGCCACTGACCTTCAGGTTCATGAGCGAACGCTGTACCAACTGAGCCACCTCCCCCCATTGCATTGTCCGGTTCAGGCTACATTAACGGATAGGTTTTTTTTTCACCATGGTAAAAAACCCCATCCCAATGAATTGGGCCATTTGGCATGGATTTTGATATAAAATGTCCTTAAAGGGAACCTATTATGAAAAACAAGTTTTTTCTTGCTTTAACATATATAAAGTGGTCTCCCCTCAGCCTGCCAACTCAGAGAAGGAGGAAAGCAACCAAATTCTGCAGTGTCTGTACAGCCGCCCGGATGAGCCGTCCAGTAAAATGTGGATCTACGAGCCGTTCAGATTCTGGGCATTTTCGTTAAGTAACCAAAATGCAAACCACGCCCACAACTAAACACCGTGTCCTAACTGCATGCCAGCGTCCGACTATCGTGTAGCACTGCATGACATCGTACGCTCTCTGTCCATCTCCCTCCAGCAGCTGCCACTTTATTGAGGTTTTTGTAGTGAAATGAGGAGGAATCATAGAGATAACTTCTCATTACAACTAACTGGATCAGCCGTTCCTCGTCCATGACTGTTTCCTACAGCGCTTTCAACTGGCTTTCAATGCGAGCGACAGGAAGAGAAAAGAAGCAGGGCGTCCGACAAATGTTCAGCTCAAAACGGCACGGTGCGCAGCGGTGTGCAACGCTGCGCAACGCTGCGCACCGCTGCGCAACGCTAGCGTCGCTTCGGCCAGTTAGGACAGTCCAATAGAAAATAAAGCAATGGAATTGATTTTGTCGCTGATGCTCGATTGCATCGCATGCAGTTAAGACACGGTAACTCCGCCGGCCGGAGCTTCCGCCATTTTTTCGTAGCGGTGTATCGCTTCATTCAGGCAGCCAATCAGCACAGAGCCTCATTATCATAGCCTCCCCGCTTACTCAGAATCCAGCATAGAGAAGGAGGTTAAAGAATGGGATGATAAAGACATGGTTTAGAGGTTGCATTTCTCATTTATTTAGCAAAAACAATCAAAAGCTTGTTTTTAAGACATTCAAGGCCTGTTTAAAATAGGGGTAGATGCCATAATAGGTCCCCTTTAAATCACAGCTTCATGAAATTTGAATATGTTGAAGTCCACAGCGTGCTGAGTCGGGGAATATTTGTACGATATATCTACGATAATCTGTTGCATAGCAACAAGCGTCCAACGTCAAATGGAATTTAAATTGAAAGTTAAATGTCACAAAAACTGTATTAATTGGCACAATGAGGTTGTGTGTGTCTTTTAGTGCCAATCAGGCCTAGTGTTTGAAAATTTGAACGATGTCTCTACGATAAAGTTCGGCCGAGCAGTAAGCGCCACAATTTTCGCCATTTTTAATTTTTTTTTGCATCTAGCGTTGCCACAGTAACACTTTTGACTCAGAAAAGTAAGGCACGATGGAGCCCCATCTAACGATGTATGCCATGCATGGGTGCACATTGCGGTTCGGGCCGCATTAACGGACGAAAAAAGCATGCGGAATAAGAACAAAAGGGAAACCTTTCTGTATACTCATATATTGCCTTCATTTTCATGTTTTTCCTTGTTTTTTCGGGGGCGTGTTTTATTTTTTTGGGATTTTCTTTTCCATATCAGAGTGGGGTCATGCTGTACACCCGCTGCTGGACAGGGGGATTTTTGTCACTTTAGCTTGTTAGCAAAATGCTAGCAACATTGCCCTTTGGGTTGTTTTGGACGATTGCAATATGGTTATGCCACTACTTGGCATGCCCATAATAACCACTCGTTACAACCGAGGTATGCAGATGCGCATCTCTGAAAACACAACACGTCGAACCTTGAGGTGGATGGGCTACAGCAGCAGAAGACCACACCGTATGGCGCTCCTGTCAGCTAAGAACAATAAATCGAGGCTACCATTTGCACATGCTCACCAAAATTGGACATTTTAAATTTATAATACTTGTTTATAAATCTTTACATGGTCTTGCACCTTTTTATATCGCAGGTCTTTTAAATGTCCATAGACCTTCTGGGGCTCTTAGGTCAGCTGACCAACTCCGCCTAACAGTTCCCTCCTCCAGGCTAAAGAGCAGGGTGGCCGGGCCTTTGCAGTAACTGGCCCCAAACTCTGGAACGAGCTGCCAATGAACATAAGCCTGGCTCCTTCTATGGCTGTTTTTAAATCTCATCTTAAAACTCATTTTTACTCACTAGCGCCATGATTGTTTTATTTTATTTATCTGTTTTATGTTTTATGTTGTCCTGTTTTGTTTTTATTTTTCTTTCGCTTGTCCAGCACTTTGGTCAGCTGTTTTTGTTTTTAAAGTGCTTCATAAATAAACTTGAACTTGAACAGAAGATTGGAAAAACCTTGCCTGGTCTGATGAGTCTCAATTTCTGTCATAAACACGAATCATCTAAGAGTGGTTTCTTAAACAGGACAATGTACTAAATTGTACTAAGATGACTTTCACAGTCACCAGATCTCAATCCAATAGAACACCTTTGGGATGTGGTGGAACGGGAGATTTGTGTTGTGTACAGCAACTGCATGATGGTATTATGTCAATATGGACCAAAATTTGTCAGGAATATTTCCAGTACCCTGTTGAATCTATGCCACGAAGGATTAAGGCAGTTCTGAAGGCAAAAGGGGATCCAACCCGGTACTACAAAGGTGTACCTAATAAAATGGCGAGTGACTGTGTGTATATATATATATATGCATATATACATATGCTTATGAACAGGGGGGATAAGTTGCTGCACATAGTCTTTTTCCTGGCGCCAGTGATTAGCATGTCGGTTAGCATGTGCGATGCTATTACCAGTCGCACCTCAGTGAAACAACACCGCCAGAGGGTCTTTGTCCGGTCCACCGCGTAAACCATCCCGTTATATTACACTGGGAACCGAAGTGCTTTACATGAATTGTTGCAAAGGTGGTGCACACACGTCTTATTCCTGCGTCTTTTTTAACTTATCCGTGTGATTTCAACAAAGCCGGCGGCTCTGCTAACTCTGCACTCTCTATTCTACTTCTGCTGCTTCTGCAGCAAATGTAGATCAGATGTGATCTACATTTGTGACATTAAACAAATGTACAACACATTTGTCAGACACATTGAGGTAGGCTATCAAATTTTTTCAATGTGGAACCAGGTTAATCCTATTTACTTTGTTGTTCCCTGTAGTTATTCCTCTAATTTATACTAGGGTAACAGTAAAAAGATTAAAATAAAGTAAATTAAAACTGGGTTAAAAATACATAGGTAGATAAAAAAAGGAGGCTAAAGTTCAGTTGAAGCTAAATCTAGTCTGCTCATTGTTTATCTGCAGAATAGTGATGCTTCCAAATGAAAGACCGTAAGGACATTATCTTTTATATTGGTTATAGTTATGCATCAAGTTTAATTACAATAAAACTAACAGAAAGTTATCACTTCATTTGTAGTGCTACGAATATGTCCAGAACAATTCAACTCTTCAGTTTTGGTGCTATACCCTGAATTCAAAGAAATTCTGCAACCTTTGCACATACTACATTCATAGAAATATTTAGGCCTGATTCCATATATGTATATCATTTGCAAAAGATGTCGTCCATGCTTTTATCATTAATTAATCTAATTTCTTCAAATACATAAATAAATTGACTATTTTTCAATACATACACTGTTTCTTAAGTATTTCAAACACATCTGATTTATCAATCCAGGGGCGCCAGTAGCTCAGGTGGCAGAGCGGGTCGTCCAATGATCGGAAGGTCGGCGGTTCGAATCCCGCTCTGTCCCAGTTTGCTGTCGTAGTGTCCTTGGGAAAGACACCTTGCCCCGTGTGAATGTGTTTGAATGTGTATGAATGTTGGTGGTGGTCGGAGGGGCCGTTAGGCGCGATATGGAAGCCACGCTTCCGTCAGTCTGCCCCAGGGCAGCTGTGGCTACAATGTAGCTTACCACCACTGGTGAGAATGTGTATGAATGAATAATGATTTCTGTAAAGCGCTCTGGGTGCCTAGAAGGGCGCTATATAAATCCAAGTCATTTAATCCTTAGCTAGATTGTTGCCAATAGGTTGATTTAGATGTGCATGTAACCGTACTGACTGTGAGAAATGTCAGTTTCCTGTCTTCCTGGCTTCCAATAACCTGCCAGGTTTATAAAGATGTGTAACAGCATATTGCATCAGACTCAACTGTTCAGCCTGCATGCTGCATGTTGACTCTTCTGATCAGCTAATATAGACTTTGGTAAACTCGGGCTCACTAATCTTGCATTTTTTTTAAAGGATCTTTTATTACCAACTATGTTGGGAATATTGGTATAATTTCACAAAGCTTCTTAATTGTTTCATTTACATTTCATTGACAAATATTCACCACATTTGTGTTATATTAGCCCCTTTATGATAAATCTATGTAATCAAAATGGATGGAAATTTGATATGTAATTAAAATACATTAATCGAAAAATTAGGCTGAAATATTTCTGTAAGCGTATACTTTTTTCATTTTGATTTCCTGGTGTTATAGCAGAACTATGTACACATTGTCACACAACTGTATATGCTCAGAAACATAGTTAATTTGCAAGGTTACAACAATGACTCTCTATTCTCACGTAAAAGCATTTATCAAGCTTGCAGAACAGTCACAAATGTGGCATAAATTAACAATGTGAAGGCCTATCTAGAGTTCTTCATGGGAAACACCAGAAGTTAGGCAAACCAGAAGAATATGCTTTATACACAATGTTACACAATGTTAGATCAATACAAGATGAATGAATGATGAGTAATTACAAGACCAGTGTGTTAATAGCTCCAATTACACATTTTCGCTACAATTTAAATGTAAATATACAGTAACCTTGTCAGTCATCTTTAAAAAATATTATTTTTATATTTATTGGAATTTAAGTTTTTCAACTTTGTGTGCTTCTAATTTGAACCCAATTTAACAGCTTTTGAATTAAGAAAGGATAACTGATATAGAGAAATGCTGCTATTAAAAATGATTGCACTACACATAAGATGACAACCCTTGCTCTGTTGTATCAACACAATGTTGTATCATAAAGCAACAAGTGTGCACTGATCAGAGAGGATTATTAATACAATGTATCATGGTCACTGTCCAAATAATAGTGCATTATTATAATTATTTGTAAATGTAATTTTGTAACTTTTTGTCATTACTATTGGTATTATTTTGTTATAACAGAACATAGTGCAATATTTACAGGACAGACCAAAAGTTTGGACAGACTTTCTCATTCAAACAAATGGG